>NC_134408.1:113339778-113639778 GCF_038048845.1 Mixophyes fleayi
TGTGGAGAGCCCCAACTTGCATGGAGATGGGTTTTGTTCGTTTAAGAATACTACCATTAGGGAGACGGGAACCGTCAATGCCCGTAGTAGCCAAGGGCTTTTTCAGCGGAACAGTGGGCAGCGCTAGCCTAGTAACCAGAGATTGTGACATAAAGTTCCCGGCTGCTCCAGAATCCAACAAGGCCTTGGACGACTGGGGCCCTGAAAGCAAATGTAAGGTGACAGGGAAAGAACACGTTAGATCTGGAAAAGAAGTTGGAGAGGAAGTAAGAGTCCCTAGACTGACCTCTCCAGTGCAGGCTAGGGTTTGTCGTTTCCCGAACGCCGGGTACATGAAGCCAGGAGGTGACCAGGATCTCCACAATATAGGCATAGTTTATTCTTCATTCTTCTCTCTCTTTCATCCGGAGATAAACGGGAGCGCCCCAGTTGCATAGGCTCATCCGTAGATGTTGGTGGTTGAAAACGAGGAGCTAGACGAAAGGTAGACCGTCTAGGAAGGTCTTTCTCGGACGATCTTTCCCGAAGCCGAAGATCTACCCGGTTGCAGAGAGAAATTAGGGCATCTAAGGTGGGTGGCAATTCTTGAGAAGAGAGGGCATCCTTGATTTTATCTGACAGCCCTTGCCAGAAGGCAGCAACAAGAGCCTCATCGTTCCACTGGAGCTCGGAAGCTAGGGTCTGAAACTCAATAACGTATTGAGCCACAGAACGGGAATTTTGACGTAGTCTTAGGATGCTAGTAGCAGCGGACGTCACTCGTCCCGGCTCATCAAAAATCCTCCTGAATGCCGAAGTGAAGGCGGAAACATCATTGAGGAGATTGTCATTACGTTCCCAAAGAGGCGAGGCCCATGCCAGGGCTTTCCCGGATAGGAGGGAGACCATATAAGCGACTTTTGACCTGGGAGTAGGAAAATTCTGAGGTAATAACTCAAATTGGATGGAGCACTGATTTAAAAAGCCTCGGCAAGAGGTAGGATCCCCATCAAATTTGGAGGGTGTAGGCAAACGCAGAGAGGAAGCGGCTGCAGCAGGGACTTCGACTGCTTGTGGTTGAGCAGCCGGCTGAGGCAGGGGTCTCCTGTAAGGCGTCTAAACGGGATGCCAGAGTTTGCAAACCTTGCAGAAGTTGCATCTGAACTGCATCCTGACGCTCCACTCTTCCAACCAGGTGTTGAAGCATGTCCTTGGCGGAAGGTTCTCTATCAGGATCTGACATGGCTGGTTCTTAGTGTCACGTTACCAGAGAGACTTCAACTGGATCCTGATAGTTCAGCCGAGATTGACGTTACTTCAGCGAGGGGCGCGGAGTCTAACAAGTGAAAGGTGTTCACCAGAGATTCCCGCAAGGGAATATGGGCTTTTGCGGCTTCCACTTGCAGGTCGCGGTCCCCTGGAGAAGTTCTCAGCGAACACAGCAGACGGAGCGTAGAATCAGGTAGAAGTAGCGCTGTCACTTGATAGTGGTGTTTAGCCGGGAGGTTTGGCAGCGTTGTCACTCGAGAGAGGAAATATAACTGGGATGTTCAGCGAAGTAGTCACTAGGGAGCTGGTTAGCAGGAAAAGATAGTGTCGCCACTTGGAAGTGCTTTACCGGAATGCTAGCAGCGTAGTCACCTGGAGGTGAGTTCCCCGGAGAGACGTAGCTTGGAAGCTTGAGGGAATAGCAAAAGCACAGGAGCTGTTTCCAATCTTAAAGTCAGGGATTGACTGAAAGAACCAGCATTGAGTTCTGGTCAGAGGAAGTAGATATAGTGCAGTTCCAATTGGACAGCCAATAGAGGGCAGTGAGAACACATAAAACAGTTAGACGGTTCTGCGCATGCGCAGAACCACTGAGCGCTGAACGGAAGACGGGGAGAGACAGCGCTGGAGAGCTGCAGCAGCGTGGAGCAGGTAAGTGAAAGAAATAGCGGTCTTGGTGGGGATGGCCTCTGTAGTTAGTGGGTACACCCGCCGGCTCCCGGGGAGGCAGCGGGAGTCCGGCGTGTGACAGTACCTCCCCCTTTAGAGGTGGGCACCGAACACCTAGGACCTGGTTTCTTCGGAAATTTGGAATGAAATTTTTTCAGCAGAAGAGGAGCACGGATGTCTGCAGCTCGTACCCAGGAGCGCTCTTCGGGACCGTACCCCTTCCAATCCACCAAATACTTGATTGTTCCTCTAGAATTTTTGGAATCCAGAATATGGCTGATCTCGAATTCATCAGTTTGTTGGAGAGAAAGGGGAGTGGTAGATGTGACAGGAACCGAGAACCGATTAATGATGAGTGGTCTCAATAAGGAAATATGAAAGGCATTGGCAATACGTAGAGTGGGTGGTAGCCGTAGCTTAAAACACACGGGACTGATTACTTGAATGATCCTATAAGGACCAATGTAGCGAGGAGCAAGTTTCATGCAGGGTACATTAAGACGGATGTTCTTTGTAGATAACCACACCTTGTCGCCAACCTTCAAAAGAGGAATAGCTCTGCGTTTTTTATCTGCTGCCAGCTTGTAGCGAGTAGAGGATTTCTGAAGGGCCTTTCGAACTCGAGACCAGATGGATAGAAAGTCCTGTCGAAGAGTGTTAACTGCTGGAACTTGGGTGGGAGGGAGGGCTGAAAACTCTGGCATACGCGGATGGCCTCCAAATACCACGGAGAACGGAGTGGTTGATGTGGATTCGTGAAAGGAATTGTTATGTACGAACTCTGCCCAGGGTAGCAAATCCACCCAATTACTCTGGTTGGCTGAAGAAAATATCCTGAGAAACGTCTCCAGATCCTGATTGACCCTTTCTGTCTGGCCGTTGGTCTGGGGATGATATGCGGAGGAGAATTTCAGACGGATACCCAGAAGATGACAAAGGGATCTCCAGAATTTTGAGACAAATTGTACCCCACGATCCGAGACAATTTCAGCGGGGCAGCCATGTAGTCGGAAGATTTCCTTAATGAAATGTTGAGCTAGACATGCTGAGGATGGAAGGCCGATGAGTGGAACGAAGTGTGCCATTTTCGAGAAACGGTCTACAATAACCCAGATGGTATTAAATTTATTAGCTGGAGGTAGGTCAGTGATGAAATCCATGCTAAGATGGGTCCATGGCTTGGTAGGTAGTGGAAGAGGTTGAAGTAACCCTTGTGGAACCTGGCGAGGAATTTTGTTTTGGGCACAGATAGGGCAGGCAGCCACGAAATCTTTAACTTCGGAATGGAATTTGGGCCACCAGTACTGTCGAGAGAGTAGTTCGGATGTTTTACGAGAGCCAAGATGACCTGTAAATCGTGAAGAATGACACCAGTGAAGAAGGCTCTTCCGTAGATGAGGAGGAACAAATGTTTTTCCCTGGGGGGGAATGGGGTTTGAGGAAGTTGAGAATAATTTAATGCATTTGGAGTCCAGGATGGGACGTTCCAGCAAGGTGTCTGATCCCAAATTTTCTGGGAAAGCCCGGGATAATGCATCCGCTTTCTTATTTTTGATACCGGGTTTGAAGGTGACCCGCAGATCAAAGCGGGTAAAAAAGAGGGACCAGCGGGCTTGACGTGGATTCAGGCATTGGGCTGACTGGAGATAGAGTAGATTCTTATGATCCGTGAAGATCGTAACCGGGTGACGAGCCCCCTCTAGAAGATAACGCCACTCAGTTAGAGCCAACTTCATGGCCAGGAGTTCTTTATCCCCAATGGCGTAATTACTCTCTGCTGGCAGGAACTTGCGGGAGAAGAAAGCGCAGGGATGGAACTTGCCTTGAATACTTTTTTGCGAAAGAACTGCTCCTACACCGGTGGAAGATGCATCCACCTCTAGGAAAAAAGGAAGAGAGACATCGGGTTGCTGGAGGATAGGTGCCGACGAAAAGGCTCTTTTGAGAAATTGGAACGCTTCCAATGCTTCTGCGGTCCAATTTTGCGGGTTTGCCCCTTTTCGGGTGAGAGCTGTCAGAGGTGCCACCACAGATGAGTAACCAGCAATAAAGCGCCTGTAATAATTGGAGAAACCCAAAAAACGTTGGATGGATTTGAGTGTAGTTGGTTGGGGCCAGTTGATTATAGCATGAACTTTTCCCGGGTCCATTTGTAGACCGGATCCAGAAACCAAATAGCCCAGGAAAGGCAACTTAGGGACCTCAAATATGCATTTCTCCAATTTGCAGAACAAATGGTTGGTACCTAATCTGGAAAGAACTTCAGCCACATGTAAACGATGATTGGGAAGGTCTTTGGAGAAGATTAAGATGTCATCCAGATATACTACTACATTGGAATATAGCAGATCGCGAAAGATTTCATTCACAAAGCCCTGGAAAACGGCTGGGGCGTTACATAAGCCAAACGGCATCACTAGATATTCGTAATGGCCGTCCCGTGTATTAAAAGCCGTCTTCCACTCATCCCCAGAGCGAATCCGGATCAGGTTGTAAGCTCCGCGTAGATCGAGTTTAGTGAAGATTCTCGCACCTTTAATGCGATCGAAGAGTTCGGTGATTAATGGAATGGGATAGCGGTTTTTAATAGTGATGGAGTTCAGGCCTCTGTAGTCGATACACGGACGGAGAGCTCCATCTTTTTTTTTCACAAAGAAAAACCCGGCCCCGGCGGGTGAGGAGGAAGGTCTGATGAAACCACGTTGCAGATTTTCCTTGATGTAGAGTGTAGTAGCCTCTGTCTCGGGCAGTGAGAGCGGAGAGACTCGACCTCGTGGAGGAGTTTTCCCCGGAATGAGATCGATGGGGCAATCCCAAGCTCGATGGGGTGGTAGACGCTCAGAGGAGGCTTTAGAGAAGACATCCGAAAAGGAAGAATACTGGTGCGGTAACATAACTGTGGTGGGTTCTGAAGGAATCTGTGTGAAGCCGAGAGGTTTGACTGGTGTTAGGCATTGGCGAGAGCAGGCAGGGCCCCACGCAATGATTTGTGATGAAGGCCAATCCAGATGGGGTGAATGTAGATGAAGCCATGGTAGACCTAGGATGATTGGGCTGATGGTTAGTGGGAGAACGAGAAAGGAAATCTTTTCCCAGTGGAGAGCCCCAACTTGCATGGAGATGGGTTTTGTTCGTTTAAGAATACTACCATTAGGGAGACGGGAACCGTCAATGCCCGTAGTAGCCAAGGGCTTTTTCAGCGGAACAGTGGGCAGCGCTAGCCTAGTAACCAGAGATTGTGACATAAAGTTCCCGGCTGCTCCAGAATCCAACAAGGCCTTGGACGACTGGGGCCCTGAAAGCAAATGTAAGGTGACAGGGAAAGAACACGTTAGATCTGGAAAAGAAGTTGGAGAGGAAGTAAGAGTCCCTAGACTGACCTCTCCAGTGCAGGCTAGGGTTTGTCGTTTCCCGAACGCCGGGTACATGAAGCCAGGAGGTGACCAGGATCTCCACAATATAGGCATAGTTTATTCTTCATTCTTCTCTCTCTTTCATCCGGAGATAAACGGGAGCGCCCCAGTTGCATAGGCTCATCCGTAGATGTTGGTGGTTGAAAACGAGGAGCTAGACGAAAGGTAGACCGTCTAGGAAGGTCTTTCTCGGACGATCTTTCCCGAAGCCGAAGATCTACCCGGTTGCAGAGAGAAATTAGGGCATCTAAGGTGGGTGGCAATTCTTGAGAAGAGAGGGCATCCTTGATTTTATCTGACAGCCCTTGCCAGAAGGCAGCAACAAGAGCCTCATCGTTCCACTGGAGCTCGGAAGCTAGGGTCTGAAACTCAATAACGTATTGAGCCACAGAACGGGAATTTTGACGTAGTCTTAGGATGCTAGTAGCAGCGGACGTCACTCGTCCCGGCTCATCAAAAATCCTCCTGAATGCCGAAGTGAAGGCGGAAACATCATTGAGGAGATTGTCATTACGTTCCCAAAGAGGCGAGGCCCATGCCAGGGCTTTCCCGGATAGGAGGGAGACCATATAAGCGACTTTTGACCTGGGAGTAGGAAAATTCTGAGGTAATAACTCAAATTGGATGGAGCACTGATTTAAAAAGCCTCGGCAAGAGGTAGGATCCCCATCAAATTTGGAGGGTGTAGGCAAACGCAGAGAGGAAGCGGCTGCAGCAGGGACTTCGACTGCTTGTGGTTGAGCAGCCGGCTGAGGCGGGGTCTCCTGTAAGGCGTCTAAACGGGATGCCAGAGTTTGCAAACCTTGCAGAAGTTGCATCTGAACTGCATCCTGACGCTCCACTCTTCCAACCAGGTGTTGAAGCATGTCCTTGGCGGAAGGTTCTCTATCAGGATCTGACATGGCTGGTTCTTAGTGTCACGTTACCAGAGAGACTTCAACTGGATCCTGATAGTTCAGCCGAGATTGACGTTACTTCAGCGAGGGGCGCGGAGTCTAACAAGTGAAAGGTGTTCACCAGAGATTCCCGCAAGGGAATATGGGCTTTTGCGGCTTCCACTTGCAGGTCGCGGTCCCCTGGAGAAGTTCTCAGCGAACACAGCAGACGGAGCGTAGAATCAGGTAGAAGTAGCGCTGTCACTTGATAGTGGTGTTTAGCCGGGAGGTTTGGCAGCGTTGTCACTCGAGAGAGGAAATATAACTGGGATGTTCAGCGAAGTAGTCACTAGGGAGCTGGTTAGCAGGAAAAGATAGTGTCGCCACTTGGAAGTGCTTTACCGGAATGCTAGCAGCGTAGTCACCTGGAGGTGAGTTCCCCGGAGAGACGTAGCTTGGAAGCTTGAGGGAATAGCAAAAGCACAGGAGCTGTTTCCAATCTTAAAGTCAGGGATTGACTGAAAGAACCAGCATTGAGTTCTGGTCAGAGGAAGTAGATATAGTGCAGTTCCAATTGGACAGCCAATAGAGGGCAGTGAGAACACATAAAACAGTTAGACGGTTCTGCGCATGCGCAGAACCACTGAGCGCTGAACGGAAGACGGGGAGAGACAGCGCTGGAGAGCTGCAGCAGCGTGGAGCAGGTAAGTGAAAGAAATAGCGGTCTTGGTGGGGATGGCCTCTGTAGTTAGTGGGTACACCCGCCGGCTCCCGGGGAGGCAGCGGGAGTCCGGCGTGTGACAGTACCTCCCCCTTTAGAGGTGGGCACCGAACACCTAGGACCTGGTTTCTTCGGAAATTTGGAATGAAATTTTTTCAGCAGAAGAGGAGCACGGATGTCTGCAGCTCGTACCCAGGAGCGCTCTTCGGGACCGTACCCCTTCCAATCCACCAAATACTTGATTGTTCCTCTAGAATTTTTGGAATCCAGAATATGGCTGATCTCGAATTCATCAGTTTGTTGGAGAGAAAGGGGAGTGGTAGATGTGACAGGAACCGAGAACCGATTAATGATGAGTGGTCTCAATAAGGAAATATGAAAGGCATTGGCAATACGTAGAGTGGGTGGTAGCCGTAGCTTAAAACACACGGGACTGATTACTTGAATGATCCTATAAGGACCAATGTAGCGAGGAGCAAGTTTCATGCAGGGTACATTAAGACGGATGTTCTTTGTAGATAACCACACCTTGTCGCCAAACTTCAAAAGAGGAATAGCTCTGCGTTTTTTATCTGCTGCCAGCTTGTAGCGAGTAGAGGATTTCTGAAGGGCCTTTCGAACTCGAGACCAGATGGATAGAAAGTCCTGTCGAAGAGTGTTAACTGCTGGAACTTGGGTGGGAGGGAGGGCTGAAAACTCTGGCATACGCGGATGGCCTCCAAATACCACGGAGAACGGAGTGGTTGATGTGGATTCGTGAAAGGAATTGTTATGTACGAACTCTGCCCAGGGTAGCAAATCCACCCAATTACTCTGGTTGGCTGAAGAAAATATCCTGAGAAACGTCTCCAGATCCTGATTGACCCTTTCTGTCTGGCCGTTGGTCTGGGGATGATATGCGGAGGAGAATTTCAGACGGATACCCAGAAGATGACAAAGGGATCTCCAGAATTTTGAGACAAATTGTACCCCACGATCCGAGACAATTTCAGCGGGGCAGCCATGTAGTCGGAAGATTTCCTTAATGAAATGTTGAGCTAGACATGCTGAGGATGGAAGGCCGATGAGTGGAACGAAGTGTGCCATTTTCGAGAAACGGTCTACAATAACCCAGATGGTATTAAATTTATTAGCTGGAGGTAGGTCAGTGATGAAATCCATGCTAAGATGGGTCCATGGCTTGGTAGGTAGTGGAAGAGGTTGAAGTAACCCTTGTGGAACCTGGCGAGGAATTTTGTTTTGGGCACAGATAGGGCAGGCAGCCACGAAATCTTTAACTTCGGAATGGAATTTGGGCCACCAGTACTGTCGAGAGAGTAGTTCGGATGTTTTACGAGAGCCAAGATGACCTGTAAATCGTGAAGAATGACACCAGTGAAGAAGGCTCTTCCGTAGATGAGGAGGAACAAATGTTTTTCCCTGGGGGGGAATGGGGTTTGAGGAAGTTGAGAATAATTTAATGCATTTGGAGTCCAGGATGGGACGTTCCAGCAAGGTGTCTGATCCCAAATTTTCTGGGAAAGCCCGGGATAATGCATCCGCTTTCTTATTTTTGATACCGGGTTTGAAGGTGACCCGCAGATCAAAGCGGGTAAAAAAGAGGGACCAGCGGGCTTGACGTGGATTCAGGCATTGGGCTGACTGGAGATAGAGTAGATTCTTATGATCCGTGAAGATCGTAACCGGGTGACGAGCCCCCTCTAGAAGATAACGCCACTCAGTTAGAGCCAACTTCATGGCCAGGAGTTCTTTATCCCCAATGGCGTAATTACTCTCTGCTGGCAGGAACTTGCGGGAGAAGAAAGCGCAGGGATGGAACTTGCCTTGAATACTTTTTTGCGAAAGAACTGCTCCTACACCGGTGGAAGATGCATCCACCTCTAGGAAAAAAGGAAGAGAGACATCGGGTTGCTGGAGGATAGGTGCCGACGAAAAGGCTCTTTTGAGAAATTGGAACGCTTCCAATGCTTCTGCGGTCCAATTTTGCGGGTTTGCCCCTTTTCGGGTGAGAGCTGTCAGAGGTGCCACCACAGATGAGTAACCAGCAATAAAGCGCCTGTAATAATTGGAGAAACCCAAAAAACGTTGGATGGATTTGAGTGTAGTTGGTTGGGGCCAGTTGATTATAGCATGAACTTTTCCCGGGTCCATTTGTAGACCGGATCCAGAAACCAAATAGCCCAGGAAAGGCAACTTAGGGACCTCAAATATGCATTTCTCCAATTTGCAGAACAAATGGTTGGTACCTAATCTGGAAAGAACTTCAGCCACATGTAAACGATGATTGGGAAGGTCTTTGGAGAAGATTAAGATGTCATCCAGATATACTACTACATTGGAATATAGCAGATCGCGAAAGATTTCATTCACAAAGCCCTGGAAAACGGCTGGGGCGTTACATAAGCCAAACGGCATCACTAGATATTCGTAATGGCCGTCCCGTGTATTAAAAGCCGTCTTCCACTCATCCCCAGAGCGAATCCGGATCAGGTTGTAAGCTCCGCGTAGATCGAGTTTAGTGAAGATTCTCGCACCTTTAATGCGATCGAAGAGTTCGGTGATTAATGGAATGGGATAGCGGTTTTTAATAGTGATGGAGTTCAGGCCTCTGTAGTCGATACACGGACGGAGAGCTCCATCTTTTTTTTTCACAAAGAAAAACCCGGCCCCGGCGGGTGAGGAGGAAGGTCTGATGAAACCACGTTGCAGATTTTCCTTGATGTAGAGTGTAGTAGCCTCTGTCTCGGGCAGTGAGAGCGGAGAGACTCGACCTCGTGGAGGAGTTTTCCCCGGAATGAGATCGATGGGGCAATCCCAAGCTCGATGGGGTGGTAGACGCTCAGAGGAGGCTTTAGAGAAGACATCCGAAAAGGAAGAATACTGGTGCGGTAACATAACTGTGGTGGGTTCTGAAGGAATCTGTGTGAAGCCGAGAGGTTTGACTGGTGTTAGGCATTGGCGAGAGCAGGCAGGGCCCCACGCAATGATTTGTGATGAAGGCCAATCCAGATGGGGTGAATGTAGATGAAGCCATGGTAGACCTAGGATGATTGGGCTGATGGTTAGTGGGAGAACGAGAAAGGAAATCTTTTCCCAGTGGAGAGCCCCAACTTGCATGGAGATGGGTTTTGTTCGTTTAAGAATACTACCATTAGGGAGACGGGAACCGTCAATGCCCGTAGTAGCCAAGGGCTTTTTCAGCGGAACAGTGGGCAGCGCTAGCCTAGTAACCAGAGATTGTGACATAAAGTTCCCGGCTGCTCCAGAATCCAACAAGGCCTTGGACGACTGGGGCCCTGAAAGCAAATGTAAGGTGACAGGGAAAGAACACGTTAGATCTGGAAAAGAAGTTGGAGAGGAAGTAAGAGTCCCTAGACTGACCTCTCCAGTGCAGGCTAGGGTTTGTCGTTTCCCGAACGCCGGGTACATGAAGCCAGGAGGTGACCAGGATCTCCACAATATAGGCATAGTTTATTCTTCATTCTTCTCTCTCTTTCATCCGGAGATAAACGGGAGCGCCCCAGTTGCATAGGCTCATCCGTAGATGTTGGTGGTTGAAAACGAGGAGCTAGACGAAAGGTAGACCGTCTAGGAAGGTCTTTCTCGGACGATCTTTCCCGAAGCCGAAGATCTACCCGGTTGCAGAGAGAAATTAGGGCATCTAAGGTGGGTGGCAATTCTTGAGAAGAGAGGGCATCCTTGATTTTATCTGACAGCCCTTGCCAGAAGGCAGCAACAAGAGCCTCATCGTTCCACTGGAGCTCGGAAGCTAGGGTCTGAAACTCAATAACGTATTGAGCCACAGAACGGGAATTTTGACGTAGTCTTAGGATGCTAGTAGCAGCGGACGTCACTCGTCCCGGCTCATCAAAAATCCTCCTGAATGCCGAAGTGAAGGCGGAAACATCATTGAGGAGATTGTCATTACGTTCCCAAAGAGGCGAGGCCCATGCCAGGGCTTTCCCGGATAGGAGGGAGACCATATAAGCGACTTTTGACCTGGGAGTAGGAAAATTCTGAGGTAATAACTCAAATTGGATGGAGCACTGATTTAAAAAGCCTCGGCAAGAGGTAGGATCCCCATCAAATTTGGAGGGTGTAGGCAAACGCAGAGAGGAAGCGGCTGCAGCAGGGACTTCGACTGCTTGTGGTTGAGCAGCCGGCTGAGGCGGGGTCTCCTGTAAGGCGTCTAAACGGGATGCCAGAGTTTGCAAACCTTGCAGAAGTTGCATCTGAACTGCATCCTGACGCTCCACTCTTCCAACCAGGTGTTGAAGCATGTCCTTGGCGGAAGGTTCTCTATCAGGATCTGACATGGCTGGTTCTTAGTGTCACGTTACCAGAGAGACTTCAACTGGATCCTGATAGTTCAGCCGAGATTGACGTTACTTCAGCGAGGGGCGCGGAGTCTAACAAGTGAAAGGTGTTCACCAGAGATTCCCGCAAGGGAATATGGGCTTTTGCGGCTTCCACTTGCAGGTCGCGGTCCCCTGGAGAAGTTCTCAGCGAACACAGCAGACGGAGCGTAGAATCAGGTAGAAGTAGCGCTGTCACTTGATAGTGGTGTTTAGCCGGGAGGTTTGGCAGCGTTGTCACTCGAGAGAGGAAATATAACTGGGATGTTCAGCGAAGTAGTCACTAGGGAGCTGGTTAGCAGGAAAAGATAGTGTCGCCACTTGGAAGTGCTTTACCGGAATGCTAGCAGCGTAGTCACCTGGAGGTGAGTTCCCCGGAGAGACGTAGCTTGGAAGCTTGAGGGAATAGCAAAAGCACAGGAGCTGTTTCCAATCTTAAAGTCAGGGATTGACTGAAAGAACCAGCATTGAGTTCTGGTCAGAGGAAGTAGATATAGTGCAGTTCCAATTGGACAGCCAATAGAGGGCAGTGAGAACACATAAAACAGTTAGACGGTTCTGCGCATGCGCAGAACCACTGAGCGCTGAACGGAAGACGGGGAGAGACAGCGCTGGAGAGCTGCAGCAGCGTGGAGCAGGTAAGTGAAAGAAATAGCGGTCTTGGTGGGGATGGCCTCTGTAGTTAGTGGGTACACCCGCCGGCTCCCGGGGAGGCAGCGGGAGTCCGGCGTGTGACATCCTCTTATGCTTTTTGTTTGCTGCTTGCTTTCTGTATGTGAAGTTGGTTATGCCACTCTGCCAATTTTACCTTCTGCAAATCTCTACCTCCTTGCTATATGATGTTATTTTCTGCTTTGCAATTTTTATTACTCTACAATGAAGATCCCTTCATCTTCAACTTCCTTTTCCCTGTATGTTTAATATTTCATTTGTCATGTCAAGGGCCTTGATAGCTTGGCCAAGTGAAAGCTTGTTTGCCAAGAATACACAAGACTAAAACTGATGAAGTGTGTTTTTGACATGTGACTTACTATACACGTCGAAATGAGCCTAAATATCCGCATGCCCCATATGCTCTGGTCTATCTAACTTCAGATTTCACTAAGCACAGAGTAGTGGTAATTTTCATACATAAAAGGAGAACTCAATGGTCACTGTTCCTCCCTTTCTGCTGTCTACCTTCCTAGTACTGGAGTTTCTGCTTTTTAAGTACTTTTCCATCCTACTGGATACATAGAGACATTTGGTCATAGCTGATGACTTTAATAGTTACATG
This sequence comes from Mixophyes fleayi, assembly GCF_038048845.1. NCBI lineage: Eukaryota > Metazoa > Chordata > Amphibia > Anura > Limnodynastidae > Mixophyes > Mixophyes fleayi. The sequence continues at coordinate 113,352,336 of NC_134408.1, forward strand.
GATGTTGCCATGGACAAATGTCACTCTACCACACCTCCTTCCATCCAGAAAGATTCTTCACAAGGTATTCAGAGCACACTCTCTACTGTTAGGGTTCCCAATATGAAAACCATGGAGATTAGGGTAAATGAAACAGAGTGTCTTTATTTGGAACACAGGTATAAATTAGATGCAGTCAATGGTAATGCAGTTAAAACAAGTCTATAGAAACAAAACAGTAGCAAGATACCAGGATTACCAGGTTTATCTTAGAAGCAGGAGTTACTGGAAACCAGACAAAACATTATAGCTGCAAGTACAGGATAAAAGAATCTCCAGGTTTGGCTGAGCAGTTGGAGTTACTGGATACCACAGAAGAATCAGACAGGAGGAAGGCATGCAAGCCAGGGTCAGAAGCCAGAAGATCTACAACTGTACCAGGGAATAAACAGGAGCAAAGTCAAATGAAGATTAAGTCAGAGTAAAGGTACAATACAATGAGACAAACAGGAGTCAGATACCAGAATACAGATCAGGACCAGATCAAAGGAGTTTCTCAGAGAAACCAGGAGCAAGAAACATTTGAAGTGGTCCCAGTCTGTTGGAAAAGGCAGTCTTTAAAAGACCAGACACAGGTGATCAGGATCAGGATCTACCATTTGTAGACATTTGGAACAGTTAAAGCAGCATCCAAAGAAGAGGTGGTGCACAGTAGACCGAGGCAGATTGTAACATCTACTTGACTTTAAGACACTGCTTCATCCCAGTACCAGACTTAACTTTCTATTCGACCCCACACTAGACATGCATCATATAAACTCTGTCAATAATGCTTTGATTCCTCTGCTTTATTCCTTTGCCCATATTAAAGACCGTGCTTAATTTCTCCAGCCTCAGTGCTCCAGTCCAGAATGGTGTCTAGATGATCTCTGCTCCACGATATTGTTTTTTCCGAACAATTCCAAAATAAGATCACATCATGTATTGAACTTAATGATAAACCACAGTTGTCTGTTAGAATTGTGTGGACAGCCCATAAAATAATAACACAAGGTTCTCTTACAAAGACTGCATTTATTCTGTTTGGCATGGTCTCTGGCTTTAACACTAATTATTCTAAATCAGAGGCTCTCAATTTTTTTTCCCTAAACCGGTCCAGAAGCTTTTACAGATTAACTTGAAATTAAGTGACATAGTCTGAAGCATCTTGGAGTTAAACCTACAACCTCAAATAGTACATTATATGAGCAAATTACATCCCACTTCTCACATGACTCAAGAGACTTATGTCAATGGAGTAATTGTCCTATATTTTGGCTGGAGTAAATACATGCTTGCAAGATGAATATTCTTCTCTGCATCCTGTATCTATTTTGGGTTCTACCAGTTCAGGTGCCTTCTAAAGACATTTATGATTGACAGCATCAAACTTTTTCATTTATGTGGTCTCCAATGAAAAATAGGGCCTGAGTCATTAAGAAGAGCAAAGCAAATAAAAGAACTAACTTTGCACCTTTCCAAAACCATGCTGCATTAGAAGGGGAGGTCATTTTAAAATGTGGGGACAGATTTATAGTTGGGGTAGGGCATGTCCTAGATCAACTTTAAATTTCAGTGTAAAAATAAAGCTATCAAGTATTTGTGTGCTACATTAAAAAACAGCCAGTTTCCTTGCATGTAAAATAATAAACTAATTTGCACCCCTTGCGTTGTAACATGGTTTCTCCAGGATTCATTTTACTCCTTTTTTTGCCTTGCTCTCTTTAATGACTCAGGCCCATAGTGTTTCTTGTGACATTTTGTTCCCATTGTCTTCTCACATATATTTGTCGGCCCCAAGTCTTTACAGTTACTTGCAAACTGCCCACTTATTACATATGAATTAATCAACTGCCACTGGATACGTTTAGAGAATGAATGGGTGCATCCCCACTTACCAGACATACTGTGGTTGAAGCCTGTAGACAGATTTAGTAGGACATGCTTAATTACAATCACACAGGCTATTTTGCATCTTTGGACAGCACTTACCGCTGAGGGTATTCGTTCTCTAACTCTGCTCTTCTGAAATACCCTATTCCCACTAGGTATGGACTATGACTCATTTGAGTTGTGGAAGAAGCAATAGATCACATGAGTACAGCAAGTGTTTTACCCTCATTTTCCTCTGCCATTTTCAGACTTTCAATACATGAACAATATGCCACATCAAGAGAACTTTAGCAAATGCAAAAAATAATCCACCAACAACTTTTGAGGACCTCTGCAAGTGTCCTTGTCCAAAATGGATTGATCTCTATGTTATATGCTTTTACATTATAATGCATGGAAAAAAAACACACAATTCTTTTTTTTAATAAACTAAGCTAAAAGTTGGGTAAGTGGGTAAGTGGAAACCTACCCTACTTTGTCTCATAAAGATGTTCAGAAATGTGGCTATTAAAGAAAACTTTGTTTTAATGTTACCGCGTCACATTAAAGATGAGCCATATCTACAAGGTTGTCTCTCTACCCGCACATGTGCTTGTTATCTCCATTGGTGTTAAAACAGTGGGGGAAATTCTTAGTTTTGAAAGTAGAGAAGATCCAAATCCATGGCTGCCTTGATACAATGTAAACATAAAACATATGGCTAATTCAGTATACAGAGTGATCGTTGGTCATATGTGTGTTGCAATGAGATGTATAGCTAGAAGATGGAAAGGTACTCTTCCATCCCTGAACAAAATCGGCAATAAACTATGGTGGGTAAAATCCATCGAAACAAATAGATCTTTCCTAGCAAATGAGCTGGACAAATTCCAAAATATGTGAGACATAGTTAGGGAGAATCATTTGACCCCAGGGCTGGTCCCATATAGGGCTGCCTTGGATCGGTCAGTGGGCCACCGGAATTTTTTTCCTTTAAAATGTTCCCAATAGGTTAACAGGCTGTGGTGCGCTCCCAGGCCAACCCTTGATGAAGAGTTATGATTAATTTAGAATCATGACATTACAATTTAAAAAATACCTTGCTTAAGATATTTTATCCAGATGTTTGCAAGAACAGAAAACATACTCTTCTTAAGAATAATATTTAGAGTTTATTGAATGATTGCCTAGTATTACTTTTATATGTGCCTTTGACTTTTGAAATTAATTATTCTTATGAGGAACAAAGTGATTCTGAAACTGGACACCGGCATAGTGAATTTGCAGGTCAATTTGTAGGGAAATTTTACTAATCCAAGATTGGAAGAAATAGAAACAGAGATCATGGACTTTAAAAACAGAGAAAAGGAGAGTTATTAATTATATGGTAAGCAAGTATTTCTTGTATCTGTGCATGCACAGTGTAACTGGACTTGGGCTTCCACTTCCCCTTAGAAAGAAAAACAATATAAAAAATATATATAAAAATATATATATATTAATTAAAATGTTCCCCATTGGGAAAAATGCTTTATTTAAATCATGAGATGGAGAAAGGAGGACTGCAGTGGTACATTCTAAATTGATTTACCTTTGCTCTGCCTGAGGAAGCTTTTGCAACAGAGACCCAGTGAAAGCGATCACCGGCAAATGCTATCACTGGAAGGGAAGATTTGATAGCTAGGGAGGGTATCTGTTAGACAGATACTTGAAGGCCCATTTGCTAAAATGCAAACCGACAGAGCAAGTTCTCTTGTGATGTCACACACGTTTGCGCATACGGTGAGATATAAGATTAAGCATATGGATCTGTAGGCCAATATGGTGGCTATCTGCAGGAGCACAAAAGTTTGCTGTTATACTCAGGGGAGTCCCTCAGTCAGTATTAGCACTAGCTTAGCAGGGTGCGGAGTCTAACAGCCTCTCAGGTCTTCGCCATGAACTGCCGCGAGGCAGAATGGGCTGAGAAACTGTAGGTCGCGGCCCCTAGTAAGCCTACAGACGTGAGAGACAGGTAGACAAGCGGCAATATAATACTGGAAAGGTACCTGTAGCCGAAGACAGATGTACAGCGGAGATTCCTCCAAGGAGTAGTGAAGTACAACCGGGTCTGGTACACAATAGCAGATGTCCGTAGTGCCAAAGGAAGATTCAATAGAATAGAGAGGTCCAAGCCGGGTCTGGTACACAGGAGCAGATGACATTCGAGCCAAAGGAAAGTCCAGAAGAATAGTGAGGTCCGAGCCGGGTCTGGTACACAGGAGCAGAAGACAGCCGTGCCAAGGGAGGACCAATTGGACAGTCTGGTCCAAGCCGGGTCTGGTACACAAGATGGTCACAGTAAATGCAGGAAGAAATGCATGGAGAATCACAGGGAGCAGATACAGGAAGCCAGGAGTCAGGTATGTAACCTGTTGCTCTGACACAGGACTTGTGTCAAAGCGTGATTTATATACAGAGGACAGGAGGAGTTTTGAATACCCCGCCGGGAGTCACGTGATCGGCACAGTCACAACCCGGAAATGACAGGCGGCCGGCTGTGCGAGGATCGTGAAGCGGGTAAGTATTACATTTACATCCTCTGATAGGAGGTGTTTGACTGATTGTGGGTGTTCATTGCTGAGTATGGAAAATATTACTGGTGTTCCGTCCTTTGTGGGAGTGTGCACAGCCAGTTTCCCCCATCAAAAGGACTTCGTCTTTATACCAGGTCTTAACATATGGAGACAGGGCCTTATTCTATACTTTAATGCAAGTCATTTTTCACTAACCAATTGCATTCTGCAGAAAAACCCACTGGGCCTGATTCATCAAGGAATGTAAATGCCGATTTTGTGCGTATAATCTACAAATTTAATCTGCGCATGACCAGAACTGGACCCTATGCAGAAACATTCAATTCATCTTCGTACGCAAAGGACACTTACTGCAGCCTACGATTTTTGGGAGGAAATGGGGTGGGGAAGGGGGGTCACCCGTAGTCAAAGTATAGTAAGGGCGTGCCAAGCTCGAGTGCACACAGCCATGTCCGATTCAAGCTGTAGGCAACTCAATGTCCCTTGTTTTTCTGCTATAGCTCTGGCTCCAGGTACAGGGCTAGTCCGGATCAGTAGTGATGACAGTACATGCTATAACAAGTGTTTGCAATCAGAAGAAACTGTAAAAATGTATTTTATGTTCAGTATACATTAACAACATCCTAATAAGTGTATTTCATGGGAAAGAAATATATCTAAAAAATAACTTTATTAATAACTGTTTTATCATTAATGACTATATTATTAACATATTAACAGGTGCCATTAATTGAATAGGGTTTTTTTTCTGTGCATTCTTTTGCAAATGTATTTTCCACATAGGTATTGGACATCCTGCAGTGTCCCTTGTAGCGAACATATAAGATCTTCTCCTTGTTGAATTAGGGTGTGCGTTTGCCTGAATTCCGTATGTTTTAAATTACGTTCAGTATGCGTGTCTTGATAAGTCAGGCCCACTGCGACTAATGTCATAATAATATTGAAATAAAAAAAAGTGATACGTGTTATAAAGATGGTGCTGATGTTCCTTCACACTCATAAGAAATGTAAGACATAGATGAAGCCAGTGGTAGTCGTATTTCCGACGGTGAAAACACCAACGGAAATATAACTGACACAAAAATGATGACAATTAAAATACTGACAAGGAGCAAATACCTAACATACTGATAGGGAAGAAATCCCGACAGGCTTAATAACTAAATGGAAGAAATCCAGAGACGGTGTGACTGCCAACAATTAAAATGCCGACAGTCACACTGCCGGCATTAAAATGGAAATGCGAGCGGGTCCGGCTGCTACACAGTCGCCGGACCCGCTAGCAATGAATAGTGAAAAGAAAAAAGAAAGATGTAAATAAATACAGCGTCCCCCCCTCCCTCCGAGCTCATATTGACACTGTTGCTGCCAGCATAGGGCTAGCTGGAGGAAAATCGGGGCAACAAACAGTGTGGGGTTCTCCCGATTCTCTTCCAATCAGCCCTATGCTTAGCCAACCGGGGCTGGTGGACCATAGCAGGGGTACCCGCTATGGTGCCACCAGCCCCGCTGTTTGCCCCCCAGATTTTCCTCCAGCCAGCCCTATGCTGGTAGCAATAGGGTTAGTATGAGTTGGGAGGGGGGTACGCTGTATTTTTTTAACATTTTTTTTATTTTTCCCTGTTTATTGCCAGCAGGTCCGTCGACTGTAGGGCTGTCAGAGCAGCTCGCATTGTTGTTTTAATGCCGGCAGAGTGACTGTCGGTATTTTATTTGTGTCCGGATTTCTTTCATTTAGGTATTTACAACATTAGGTATTTGCTCCTTTTCAGTATTTTAATTGTTTGCATTTTCATGTCGGTAGAATTTACGTTGGATATTTGTACCCAACCCAATGAAGCTATACCAACTAGTATTTTTGGAGAAAATCTGGAAATTTAAATTAATAAACAGTGTGGTCTTAATGTAGTAGCATATAGAGGAGTAATACCGTTATGTTTTTTCGCGGTTCGCAAATGACCCTTTTTGATTCCCTTTACTCACGAGGTTATACTTTAAATATAGTTAAACATTTCTTAGTATCCAAAGGGATTTGTAAGACTGGAATTCCAGTTCATTTCTTGTTTAATAAGATTAGCTTACATCAAGACAAATGACTTATCTTACCCCTAAATTCCTTTTAAACTACAATATTATGATTCCTGAACATATATCACATGATGTACAAATTTCCATACAGAAAAGCAAAACAGGGCCCCCTAAACCTAAGAAGACAAATTATCAAAATATTGTTGAACCCCTGGCCCATAAGGATCTAGACATAACCCCGTCCTCCTCTCCCATCTAACCTGACCACCCAACACCAACATATGTCAATCCGTTATAAATATCAGACTTACTCTCAGACAGAATGTAAACTCAACTCAGATTCTTCAATATTTCTCTAATGATGTGAAACCATGGTTTCACCCTGAGCGTAATAACTCATTTTACATTTCATTAGACCTGTGACAATCTAAGATTAATAACTCATTTTTCATTTCACCAGACATGCAACTATCTATTATATGATGATAACATATTTCAAAATCAACTTGGGCTGTCCGGCTCACTTAATCTCCAAAGTTTACAGGTTATAGAGATGCTTTACTAGACACTTATGTAATCTGTGTTCACGTTTAATAGCCAATACAATTTAGGAGAAAATGTAAACAATTAAACTGTCTATTTTCTTATACATTTTTTCTAAGCTGGTTCAGGTAACACTGATCCACCAAGCTGGGGTAAAACTGGAGGCTTTAATAAACTATGCCCTGTCTTTGTTAGCTCATGTGAGTGATTGGCATTATATATAAATAACTTTAGATATGCCCTTCAGATTCAGGTGCCTTGATATGTCTGGTGCTGTGCTTCTCTATGCCACAAATATTGTATACAGCTCGGTACAGATATTTCCTTGGTATAACTTTGAGGATATTTATTGTAGAAAAGAGTAAGCAGAGACTTATCTAGGCTCAGTCTCCTGCTCCTGCCATAGTATTGTTTCAGGTCACCGCTGCAGTTCCTCATGTGCAGGCGCGGGCTGGCAACATGCAGCCCGGGGGGCGCACAGGCGGCCGCATCACATGACATGCGATGCGGCCGCGTCGCGTGTCATGTGATACGGCTGCCTGTGCGCTGACGCGGCCGCAACGCGTGTCCGTGGATGCAATATTGAGGTAATATTGCATCCACAGGGGTGGGGGGACGGCCGGCCTGAATAGCGGTCGCTCTGAGTGGCCCGGGGGACCGATGCCCCCCTGCCCCCGGCCCAGCCCGCCCCTGCTCACATGTCGTATACAGCTATTGCATTCCTCCCAACTGTCTCAATTTTAGGAGGGCAGTCACGTTTTAAGGGGACTGTCCTGCCAGTCCGAGGTTTGGTACATTTGTCCCAACTCATAGAAATTTGTAAGCTATGGACACCAGAAACAGATGTCTCTGGTGCTCGCGGCAATTGAAGGTTGATTTTAAGGAAGGACTTTTGGGGGTGGGCTATCGTTTGGATGCCCTGGGCACACCTTAATGTTACACAACGGGGCCTTTTAACAGGCATTACCGTGTCCTGATATAGACATCAAAATATGGACCAATTTACACAAGTTTATGCAGTAACTTAATGGTAAATTATATTTATAATTTTCAGCAGCACTTTCAAAATTTGCTTAACCAGCGCCATATTTCCAGAAGTGTTGCAAATACTTTTACAAATATATAGTTATGACGGATCTTTTCAGTTATGCTGGTGTCACATCTGTATTTTAGAAACCAGGTTTTATGTGTCAGTAGTAAGTCTATCACTAAAGTCCATGGGATATGCTCTTTGCTAGAACACTATAAAACCCATAATTACTGTAGATAGCGTTTTTTGTCTAACTGATCGTAAAAAAAGCTGCTTACACCCAGGTCCTCTGAAATAAATGTAAAACTCTCTAGCCTGCAACACACAAGCTGTAAACAGCCGTTGAAGTATCAAAGCAGCCATTTTCCTACCAGATTAAAAGAAAAACTTTTAGAAAAGTTCATTATTTTTTTTAAATTGTAGTTGAGTTCAGCTGCTGTTTACAAAATGCAGGTGTGACATGAGCCAAATTTATTCATTATCATCATCGGCTATTTATATAGCGCCACTAATTCCGCAGTGCTGCACAGAAAACACAATCACATCAGTCCCTGTCCCATTGGAGCTTACAGTCTAAATTCCCTAACACACACACACAGAGTCAATTTGATAGCAGCCAATTAAACTATCAGTATGTTTTTGGAGTGTGGGAGGAAACCGAAGCACCCGGAGGAAACCCACACAAACACGGGGAGAACATCCAAACTCCACACAGATAAAACCATGGTTGGGAATCAAACTCATGACCCCAGTGAGGCAGAAGTGCTAACCACTAAGCCACCATGTTGACCCATTAGAAACAACAGACAAATTGCGGGAACAGTTTTATCATACCAAAACACATTATTTCTATTAAAATTGGATTGTTTAATCATTTTTATTGTTGCTAAAACACGTAAGGGTATCGGATACCTTGTATGACTTTGTTTAAACTCGTATTACAATTCACCCCACATATTATGTTTTTGCCTCTACTCACAATTACTCCTCTTTCAATCTTAAGTAAGATGCTCTTCCCCTTTCAAGAGGCTATGATAGGAAAAATTGCTGCGAGAGCTAACTATACTCCTACACACCATATCAATTTGTTGTTACCAGCACTTTAGAAACATAGGGGTCTATTTATCAAAGTGATAACTATAATTTATAAGTCGCCTCTTCTCTCTGCGCTGTCATTCATGAAAACAATGGGCCTGATTCATTAAGGATCTTAACTTGAGTTAACTTCTTAATTCAGTCTCCTAGACAAAACCATGTTACAATGCAAGGGGTGCAAATTAGTTTTCTGTTTTGCTCATAAGTTAAATACTGACTGTTTTTTCATGTAGCACACAAATATCAACTTTAAATTTCAGTGTACAAATAAGGTATCAAGTATTTGTGTGCTACATGAAATAACAGTCAGTATTTAACTTATGTGTAAAACAAAAAACTAATTTGCACCCCTTGCATTGTAACATGGTTTTCTCCAGGAGACTGAAATAAGAAGTTTCACAAGTTAAGATCCTTAATGAATCAGGCCCAATATTACTGAGGCAGCTGAGCATTACTCATCTGCCCTGACAATACTGGCCCGAAGCGGTGATAGTTAACTTAGCGCTTAGCCAAGCCAGTCTCCGCGTTTGTGCACATGCGTGAGCCAGGTTGCCAGCTGGAGCATGCGCTATAGAACTGGAAGGTCAGGCTTCAGCTTTCCATTTGATTAAGTAAAATAAATAAATAAAAACACAAAGGCAATCATAAACATTATCTATGATATATCATTTTAATATATTGCTCTTTTTAACATAAATTCATAAACACTATATTAAATATTTTAATTATTAAAATAAATATTTTTTAAATTGTGCAGCAATAAATATTGTGTTATTCTAAGAATCTAACAATAAGCATTGATTTCAATGCTTTTGTACTGGTAACACCATCCTAGAATGGCTTTAGCAGAACATGTATAGCTCCGGTATCATTACAATACTTGATAAATAGGCTTCCCCATGCAAAGGCGCTCATTTGCTCCAGTAATAAGGCTCTTTGTCTTTTGATAAATAGACCCCATAGAGACGCTAAGGGGCTGTTGTCTCCATCCCTCCCTTCCCAGTCCTCCCATGGGTCATTGTTGTATCATATGTTTTATACATTACCAGTGCAGAGAAATAATGGCCAATCATAATGCTGCCCTAGATTGCAATCTCAGTACATACAAGACTTCTCACAGATGTTTCTGGTTTTATTCTGAAGATTTCTTCAACAACAGGACTGTCCCTAGTCTGTTCCTAATTGTTCTGCTACAACTGTCATGGCAGCCATGTCAACACTTATATAAACTATTATTAACATTTATATATAACTGTGAGCTCTAAAAGACAAATATTGTGACTTTAATTATTATTTAATATTCCAATAATAAGTCTAATTTTAGACTTTTGCAGGCAGAACATTAGATTAGCATTTTGCAAATGAATTCCCTATATTTTGCTGCTCAACAAAATCTTATGTCAGAGACAGCTGTTTACGTTACATCCTTATAGGCACAACATTGTTCAACTATAATATAGGGGTCTTTTCTTGTTTTATTCCTATTGAACTAAGAAGACAAAAAATATTTTATTGTTTTAATAAAAGAGTGTTGTTGGGCAGTTTTTATTAAATCATTACATTTATTTTAAAAACGGGTTTATGTATTCATTTTTATACTACATTTAAATAATGGGCAGGGGTCCTATGGATCATTTAACATTATACTGGGACAACTGGAGTGCAAAGTTGTCTCTGCTGTGGCCCCAATTTTTTTCCATTATCCTCATGCCCAGAGCACAGGGGTGTCCAAGGAAAAGCCACAACACTTTTCAGTGTGTGGCTGGAAGGGACTGCCTGGGAAATTTTTTGCTTGGGAGGCTCAGCGGCCTATAAGGAACATTCTAAAGGAAAAAACTGCAGGTAGTCCTAGGTATCCCACTTTGGGACTGACCCAAGGGGGCCGATGGCCCAGTCAGCCCCTGATGACTGGGGGTATTTCAGAGTAGGGACCCACTTTTGCTTATGCCCCTCCCCATAGAGACTCTTGCACCCCACTGACCCAACTGGGTCTGATCCCTACTGTGACAAAGGGACCCTTCTCTGCAGTAGAGTTCGTCAGTTATAGTGTGATCTTACCCAGTTTGTCTAGGCTGGTGCTGTATTCCACTCTTGCAGAGGGAACCCACGCTCATTGTTCATGTGCTTTAGTGTCAAAACGCTGGATGTATAGCACTGGTCTTGCTTAAATGCATTTTTTAAAATGACTTACTTCTACAAATGTTTGCCTGGTGGAGTAGCACCCACCTGGCCAGACAGCACACATAGCAAACTGGGTATTTCACACCCAGTTTTAGCATGCAATCTGGCATGAAGAGGTATCATACCATGACCCCAGTTGTGCTCACTTTTATTCCAGTCCCCCCAGCATTAGGGGAGGTAGTCAATAGATGGCTTTAGTTGGCTGTTCCAGGATCATGCAGTAGTATTCCTACACGTAGATTGCTCTCTAATGGGTTTGTTCCAAACATGTGGTTTGGTGTTTTCAATTCAGGCAGTCATCGGATGTGGTTTTAAAACAACCACAGCTCAATACATTTTGTGATTAGCTTTTTTAGACTTTAATATATCCAGGCTTAAGTTTGATTTTTGGAAAAGGGCTCATATATGATGTACAACTTGATATTGCTTATACCAACACAGGTGTCATTTAAGGTGAATAATATTTGCATAATCATACTTTAGCCTCAATTTATAAGAGAGATAGCTATATCCTTGCTTAGTATGCTATATAATCTAAATATATTACATGCCTGTTTATAGTCTAATAAAATTGTGTTGGATCATATGCAATAGTCATGCCATGATGGGTACATGTAGGCTGCCATTGCTGTAAAAACACATATTCACCAAGAATACTCTATAGAGTTTAGCGTGTACTCATTAATGACTGTAAATCTTTACCATGTAACCCCCCAAATGCAGTGTGTGCCATGGCACATTGGTATAAAATATATCTCAGCATGTTACACTGGTCTCCCAGCTGGGTCTCTGCGTTATATGGTAGTCACCAGAATATGATTTTGCATTGTACACTAAAATACAAATGTGGCACAATGTCTCAGGTGCGGTTCTGTATTGCATACTGGTCACCAGAAGAGGGCTGAGAATGGTATCCTTATCCGGATGGGGATATTGGTCACCAGATAGGGATCTTCATGCTATACTGGTCTCCTTATGGGACTCTGCATCATATACTGATCGCCAGAAGGGGGGTGCATGGTATACTGGTCTCTAAACAGGACTCTGCATGGTATACTGGTCTACATATGCATTATATACTGGTCACCAGAAGAGGGCTGGGAATCGTATACTTATCCGGAGAGGGCTACTGGCCACTAAATAGGAATCTTCATGCTATACTGGTCTTCCTATGGGGCTCTGCATCATATACTGATCACCAGAAGGGGGGTGCATGGTATACTGGTCTACCTATGCATTATATACTGGTCACCAGAAGAGGGCTGGGAATCGTATACTTATCTGGAGAGGGCTACAGGACACTAAATAGGAATCTTCATGGTATACTGGTCTCTCTTTGGGGCTCTGCATCATATACTGATCACCAGAATGGGGGTGCAAGGTTAGGCTGTGTTAGCAAGTGAGGATTTCTTCTAAGTGAGAATATATTACAAGTGTAGTAGCAAATTTAGACAGCATAGTAAGAGTTACACAACAGTTGAACAAGAGGAGAACAAAAAGAGAATATTCTTCCTGGAATCACTGCCGCATGAGGACAACATTCAACAATCATCTGTGAGCTCTGATATCCTGCACCGCCTGCATTGTGCCTTGTCTGCACACAACCTGCTGATCTGCTTTTCAGCCTTAATTCTTGCAGCTGCTGTTTTATTATGACTTGTTGGTTTCACTTATGCTGTTGCTTGTATTCCCACCTTCAAAACACACTTGTTGATCAACTTACCCAGAATCTTTAACTTGCTCCTCTGAACGCCAAGGGAGAAAATCTCATTCCATTGCAGACTTCATCCACTTTTAATTCATTCTTTCTTCCTACTTTTCTACCATCTCTTTTGTCAAAAAAATCCCAATGCCTCTTTGGGTAATTCTCTACTGTGTCCTCCCCCACCTCCTCCACCCTCGTCCATAACCTCTCTTGACTTTTCTACCTACTTCAAAAACAAAATTGACTCTATCCACATTGATATCTGTTCTTGTCATACTTGCCTACCCCCATCTGTCCTCTTTATCACTCATTCTGACACCCTTGATTCCTACCCTCCTGTAACTGTGTCTGAGATCCTCTCTCTTCTCTCCTCCTCTTCTTCTCCAACCTGTCCTCTGAATCCTCCAAGTTCCACCGCTCCCTATCTTCCAATGCCTGTTGTCACCTTGTTCACCTCTTTAAACTCTCTCTCTCTCCACTGGTATCTTCCCCTCGGCCTTCAAGCATGCTCTCATCCTCCTATTCTCAAGAAACCTTCCCTTGACCCATCCTCTCTCTCCAAATATCGCCCCATATCTCTGCTTCCCTTTGCTTCTACAATTCTCAAACAACTTCAATCATCTGACCCACTTGCACTCTTCCCACTCTCTCCAGTCAGGCTTCCGTCCTCTTCACTCAACTGAAACTGCTCTCACTAAAGTAACAAATGACTTACCCTCAGCTAAGTCTAAAGGTCACTTCTCCCTTCTTGCACTCCTCTACTTCTCTGCTGCTTTTCACACCATTGATCATTCTCTTCTCCTCACCATTCTTCAATCCATAGGTATTCGTGAAACAGCTCTCTCCTGGCTTGCCTCCTACCTCTATGGCTGGTCTTTAAGCGTATCTGCTTCTGACTCCTCTTTCCCCCCCCCATGCCCCTTTCTATTGGAGTCCCACAAGGCTCTGTCCTTGGCCTTCTGCTCTTTTCTCTCTACACCAGCTCTCTTGGTGAACTCATTCAAACATTTGGCCTCTAATACCACCTCTATGCTGATGACACGCAAATCTATCTTTCCTCCATCATCATCATCATCATTTATTTATATAGCGCCAGCGCTTTACAATTGGGAACAAACATTTAGAAGACAATACTGGGTAATACAGACAGACAGAGAGGTAAGAGGGCCCTGCTCGCAAGCTTACAATATATGGGACAATGGGAGCTTGAAACACAGGGGCATGTGCTACATCATATTGCACACTGGACCAGCTAGAATGCAAAGGTAAAAAGTATTCAGTGGGCTGTGTGATCAGTCACAAGGCAATGTTGGTCAGAGGGTTGTTGTCTTGTGTTAGCTGTGTAGAGGGTGGTAATAGGGTAGCCTAGGGAAATTACGATGCTGGTTGATGACTATTATAAGCTTGTCTGAAGAGGTGGGTTTTCAGAGAACGCTTGAAGGTTTGAAGACTAGAGCAAAGTCTTACTGTGGGAAGGAGGGAATTCCACAAACTGGGTGCAGCCCGAAAAAAGTCCTGTAACTGGAAATGGGAGGATGTGATGAGAGTGGAAGAGAGACGCAGAGCTTGTGCAGAATGGAGGTGTGGAGTTGGGAAATATTTTGAGATTAGTGAGGAGATGTATGTCAGTGCAATTTTGTTGACGGCCTTATACGCTAGATAGGTGCAACAGAAGGAGACGGTGCACAAAAGTGTAGTATTTTTCAGGGTTAATAGTCCAAACTCAGTGGGTATATATATGAGGTGTAACAAATAAAAACTTCAAAGAAATGCATAAATACAAGCCACTGGGTGGTTTTTCAAAGACCATATATGTTCACTCCAGTCTTGTACAGTCTTGTACACATATAAAGGGAAGACAGAAATACCAGAGCAACGTCATATAACTGGTGTGTTCAATAATGAACCCGCCACCTCATTAAATGCACACCAATAAGAAAACTTTTTTGCTTATTTATATATTTTCATCTAGTTGTAAATGTTTACATCTGCACATAGCTTTAAAGGCAAGTCTTTCTCAAGCGCTAGCAGTCATGGCCTTATATGTTAGTAGAAGAATTTTATATTGGATTCATTGAAGTACAGGCAACCAATGTGGAGACTGACAGAGTGGCTCAGCAGAGGAAGAATGGTTTGCAAGGAAAATCAATCTAGCCGCTGCATGCAAATTAGATTGTAGGGGTTCAAGTTTGATTTTGGGAAGACCGGTAAGGAGGGAATTGCAATAGTCGATGCGGGAGATGATGAGTGCATGAATTAAGGTTTTTGCAGTCTCTTGTGTGAGATATGTGCGTATTCTGGAAATGTTCTTTAGATGTATGTAACATGATTTAGATATAGAGTCGATGTGGGGAATAAATGATAGTTGTGAGTAAAGGATTACACCTAGGCAACGAGCTTGGGTGGTGGGATTTATGGTCATGTTATCAACAGAAATAGAAATGTCAGGCAGGAAGCTTCTGTTTTTGGGTGGGAATATTATTATTTCAGTGTTTGAAAGTTTGAGTTGGCGAAAAGACATCAGTAACGCGAGATTTCATGATGGTGAAAGATCAGGAGAGGATAGATAGATTTGTGTATCATCCGCATAGAGATGATGCTGAAATCCAAAGGAGCTTATTAGTTTTCCAAGAGAAGTGGTGTAGATAGAGAAGAGCAGAGGACCTAGGACTGAGCCTTGTGGTACTCCAACTGATAGGGGAAGCGGAGCAGAGGTGGATCCAGAGAAATTAACACTGAAAGAGCAATTAGATAGGTAGGATGAGAACCAGGATAGGACAGTGCCTTCAAGACCTAGGGATTGTAGCTTTTGTATGAGGAGAGAGTGGTCAACAGTGGCAAATGCAGCAGAGAGATCCAGGAGAGTTAGAAGAGAGTAATGGCCTTCGCTTTTTGATATGACTGCTTTCCCACCGTCCTAACCCAGGTATCTAGCTGTCTCTCTGCTTTAACTACCTGAATGTCACAGCACTTCCTGAAACTCAACATCTCTAAATCCGAGCTCAATGTTTTATCCCTCCCAATATTTCCCTCTTGGTTGACAACATTACTTTTTCTCCTGTAACCCAAGCCCGCTGCCTTGGAGTCACCCTTGACTCAGCACTCAGTTTGACCCCTCATATCCAGTCCATCACCAAATTCTGCCACTTCTGCCTCTGTAACATTACAATAATCCATCACTTCCTCTCTCAGGAAGAAACCAAAATCCTGGTCCATTCACTCATCATTTCTTGTCTCGGCTATTGCAACCTCCTTCTCACTGGCCTTCCTTGCTGCAGCTAAGCTCATCTTACTCTCCCACCACACCTCTTCCGCTTCTCTTCTGCGCAAATCCCTTCATTGGCTTCCTATCTGTTTCAAAATTCAGTTCAAGCTCCTTACCCTCACTTACAATACTAACAACACTTCTCCCTCTTACATCTCTGACCTTGTGTCGAGGTACATACCTACCCAGCCACTCTGCCTCTGACCTCCACCTCAATTCACCTCCCATTGCCTCCTTCCATGCTCGCCTCCAAGACTTCTGCCGTGCTCTCCCTAATCTTTGAAACTCCCTACCCTGTCTCACTCGACTCTCCCCCAGCCTTTAGTCCTCCAAAAGCTCACTCAAAACTCACCTTTTCAAGCTTGCCTATCCTACCACCTCATAAGCATTTTATCCATCACTTCCTCTTTCTCGTCTGCCATCTCCATTTTTCTCCCAGTTGGTCCTACTGTCTCTCACCACCCCTCCCTTTAGGATGTAAGCCCTGGTGGGCAGGGTCCTCTGTGTCTATTGTCCCATGACTGTCTATTGTCCCTCGTATGTCCTGTCACATCTTTTGCAGCACTCTGTGTGAGTGCCCATAGCATTGCTCACACTCATCTGTGCTACTTATATGTATTAACTCATATATTCGTTACTTCGTTTGCTTCTGTATCCGGCGCTACGGAATCTGTAGCGCCTTATCAATAAATTTAGAATAATAATAATAGTGGTCTCTAGATGGGACTCTGCATCATACTGATCACCAGAAGTGGGGTCCATAGTATACTGGTCTCCCAATGGGTTTCTGCATCATTGAGTGACCGCCAGAAGAGGGGTGCAAGGTATAATGGTCTCTTGATGGGACTCTGCATGGTGTAATGGTCCCAGATGGAGCTTAGCATTATATTCTGGTCTCAAGGCAAGATTCGTCATTACATACTGGTCTACAGAGAAGGGTTTTGCATGATTCACTGGTGTTAAGATTGGACTCTGCCCTACATACAGCTCTTCAGATGGGGCTCTGCATTTATATTGCTAAAATAGGGTTGCACTGTTTTTGATTTTAACTTTGAAACTGCCATTTTTTTTCAGTAGCTGCATAAACATATGGACAAGAGACAGCAATCCCTACCTACTAGCCCCTGCCCACATTTGGTACTAACATGTTTGGTTTGGAATATACAACTTACACAATAGGCTGACAATCACTGTCCAAATGTGCGTAAAATTTACCAAATTATTCCTCTCTGAAAATGTATAATAAATAAAGAACTTCTTTAGATATATTTTTCTGTCTGAAGTAAACCAGTACCACTGATTGAGAAACCTGTCCATGAATTAATATTTTTTGGGTTTGTTAACTTGTGTGCAAATTATTTAAATTACAGGGGTCACCAGCAGAGTAATTAGGCACATCAGATGGACCATGAGCTTGCCGCTGATACGTGTACCTTTGTGTGACCTTACCTGTAATAGAATACAGGGCTGTTCATATATAGATGCGCTGTGCTGCATATGTTACGCACTTTGTTAGTGACTTCATCTGTATATAAATGTTGTGTATTTGTTGTCATTTATGTATGTAAACCTGTAGGTGTGGTTTTACTAATCACAAGTGAAGTATAAGTTGAGAAATTATCATGTATACAAATGATTGCACTTCTTGGGACATTTATTAATGTCAAACCCACATGCAGAGTTTGTATTAAAATGATATTCCCCAAATTAAATACTTGTTCTGAGTTTTTAAAACAAGGCCATTATCTAAAACATGTCTGTTAACATAGAAATAATAATTGCTAGTCATATTAGGCTATTCATCTGGTAGCGATGTGCTGTCGAACACACAGCTGTGCACATTTCTGGATGATACGGTACCCCCAAATCACAGATTTTCCCATGAACCTCTATGGGGTGCATGGAGAAATCTGAAATGTCGCATCGCTGCAGAGTGCCCCCAAAACTGTTCCAGAGGCCCTTCTCTGACAATTGAATGCCCCCATTGATTCTTTTGGCTTTCCGCCCATTGACTGCACCTCTTCATTTTCTTTTAACCTCTTTCAGTGGCTCTAAACCTGTTAGTTGTGCCCACACAAATGGGCACAGGTTTAAAACTGCGCTGAATGTACACCTTGTACCCCAGTAGCTTTGTTGCAAGTTAAAGTGTTATTTGTTTACTGTATTGTACTGTTATACCATGTACTGTCTTATTGTTTGCCCTCTGTTCAGTGCAATGGACCTCATGTGGTATCCTATAAATAAGATTAAAAATAATAATAATTGATTCTAAAAGCAAACATGGCTTTGCTACCTAGAGATGCATTGAAATTTAAGTATATTTAGGTACGATCCAAATGACCACTGAATTTATCAAGTACTCCACCAGTGAGCCCTTTTGCATAATTAACCCTAGAGCCCCCAAAACTGATCCAAAACATATGTATGTTGCATATTGCGTGTTTAGAGTAAACAAAGAGTGTGCTATATACAGCAAAATGCACACATTTCTACTCTGCAATAGTTATGTCTCCTGGTGGGCTCCTCACATTCTGGTCCACAATTCTATTAAGCCCCCTGACATTATAACATCCCTTTCTTAATGGCCTTTTAGAGGAGTCTATTTCCAATGCATTACTAGTATGGCATGTAAATCATAGAACATCCATTGTAATCCATCTGAAGTGAAAGCTGAGTAATTGATTAATTAGTAAACTGTAATAAGTTTGAATGCTCCAAGGGGGTTTCAAATGGACAACACATGGTAACATTATTTGTCTTGTGAGTTACTAAGCCAGCATCAGGGGTTGTGTCCCCTTGGGATCATTACCTTTAACATGTCCACAATGAACGATGACATGTCCTCCCAAATTTTCTCTGCCTTTACTTCTAAACTGTCCAGAGATAGGAATGGCATGGCCTTACATAGCTGGTCGAGACCTGAAAATATGTGTCAGGTCTCCTTCCCTTCATAACCTTTCAACAAATACTTGGAATAATTGAGTAACCTGTCTTTAGCTTGATAAGTGTCCAGTAGCATCTCATACTTTCCAGTGTCACTTCCGCCTGACCTTGTAACTGGTTCATTTCATGAGAGTGCATTTAAGGACTCCAGATGTCTAGTCACTTTTTTTAATGCATTCCTATTGTATATCTTTCAATAATGCAAATCTTACATCTTTCAGGTTTAGTACTGATTAATTGAATTTCACTTATATTTACTTGTAAGAACAGGGTGATTATTTGTATGGACACTGTGGGTATTTTTCAAGAAGAGCTCTCAGTTTAATGCATTTAATTTTTTGTCTTAGGATCACTGCCCTGGGCAGCAATCACCTAAAAATTTGGAGCCTCAATCCAGAAACATAGTGCATTCATTTTGGTTCAGTTTTATGCCATTCACAGAACTTGGCCTAAAATTGATACTCAAGGCCAAAGATCATCCAAACTGCAATAAATAAGTACCATATATGTAACTGTTGTTGGAGGAGGTAGAGGCAGATATATAGGCTGTGCAGTTATATGGGTGATTCTGTAGACAGGGGAAAGTCAGTGTACGACTGATCATTGACATTACCAGAGCCTTGCTGGCATCCTATATCATGTTTGAGACAAGGAAATCATAGGCCAACCAAGGGTGGTGCGGGGGTTATAGTGCCTGGAAACCCCCTCCAAGCCTAGGGCACTGTATAATTGAGGTGGCTGGACCCTGCTCCCGCTTCACACGGCTCTGCTTGAAAAGGGAGAGCTGCGTGCACCTAACAGTAGTGCATGCAGCATTGCCTATGTATATTATGGGGATAGGAAGAGTTGGAGAGCAGCCAAGTACTGTCTAAAATAATAGCCACGCCCCCATGTATGCTGGTCACACCCACTGGCGGCGTGGTGTGGAAACCCCCCTCTACAAAACCTGCGTTTGCCCCTGGAAATATAGGAAAAGTACAGGGGTGTATCAAGAGAAGTTCCCATAGAAAAATTTGTTTATGGGCCTGATACCACCAAAACCATGCTCATTCACTAAAGCCATTAATACTTGTTGAACCCTCCACCATCAACAGACAACACTCTGCATTTCCTATAGGGAGGAGGGGGGCATTTTTTGTGTGCCCAATTCCCCTAGCGAATTCAGCCCCATGCTGAAACAGGCTGGTATTGTGCCACATTATGGCAGGAGGAACCAAGCCTGTCATAGCCTAGTTCTAGTTGTGGCTTTTGCAGGGGATCCCATGCCCTTCATCTTTCCGCAACCAGCCAAGGCACTCAGATCACTTTGTGTGGTGGACAATTTTGAAAAATATTTAATTCTTTTTATCTTTTTAAATCTAAATCTACATCAAAACACCAGTCACCATCACCAAGTTGATGATAATGACTGGAATCTCCCGCTTAGGGGGGAATTTAATTGGGCGCATCGCGGCCACGCTTTCGCTCGCATCTCTATGTGGCCCCAGGGCCGGATTAAGGGAAGGGAGACCCCCGGGCTAAGGATACTGTGAGGGCCCCCCCCATGAGGCGCCCCGTGAACTTACCTCCTTCTGTTGTTCCACTCCCTGTAGCAATTACGCGGTAAGTCCTACAGTGACAGCAGGCAGCTAACAGCATAACATTTGCTGTTATCTGCCTACCATTTTCCTTGAACAAGTGACAGTCAGAGACCCGATAAATGTCGGCGGGCCCCCGAGCTGCCTGAGGCCCCTGGGCTGTAGCCCCTTTAGCCTTATTGTTAATCCGGCTCTGTGTAGCGCGAGCAAAAGTCAGCAGGACTTTCCTAATAAAAATCATTGCATAGGGTCTCGTGGACACTACGGGACACTACACAGCGATTTTTTTTTAGAATTTAATCTACCCCTTAAAGTGTATCCAAAACTTTAATCATTCAGACACATTTAACACAATATGCGGACTTGCACATATCTTAAGATACATGCGACTGAAAATATACACGTAATTGCATCTTTTTAACGCATTTTACACTGTGTTGCACCAAACTCAGCATCAGGCTCTATGTCTGCCCCTAGTTGACATTTATGGTGAATGAGATTCTGCTCATTTTACCACTTAACTAGTTAAACCTAACAATACTACACACAGTAACTGCAATGTCTATGTGTTTATTTTGGCTGCCAATGATTATTTCTGCTTGTGTATTATTAGTGCTGACTGCATTTCTCAGGTCAGGGCCCACATTAGATATGGTTTTCAGATGCCGTGTGTGTATCCATCACTCATCTTTATCATCCAATCACACACATGCTGGAGATCTTGGCCATGCCTTTTATTTACATGGAAGCTTTATCCAAAATCTTATTTAGAACACTTTCCATTACATATAAGGATGTCTATGTTTTAAAAAACTAAAAAGATTCCAAGTTAACAAGAAGAAAACCTTTCAGCTTTCTCTATTATAACTGAGGTACAGATAACTGTTCACTCTTGTTTTGTAATTTGGCAGCCAGAGATCATAGTGTAGCTTTGCACAAATCTGCATCATATTGTAGTTACTCTGGCACATGGGACAGGACTGTAACTCACACTAGCTGGCATAGTGCAAGTTTCTATGTTTTACATTTATTGTGATCTAATGTTCTGGAGTGTATTAAGTCTTTGAAATCTCCTTATATCCTTCCCCTGATTGGTACATTTCAATAAACGTTTCTCTAGTTTGCTTTAAATATTCTTTGATCTTCATGATGAAGCATTTGTTTGGAAATTTACTAGTATCTGTGAGCACAACTCACGGATATGAGGTGAGATGAGTAAATGCTACCTCTTTTTCCTATGGCATCAGGTTCTTATTACACCATGAATGCACACTTTCCTCCTATTTCCTTTTATTCAACAGCAGAAATTCAATAAAAAACATGGAATAATTGCCTCTGGGCTGAGTTATTCTGACATTTTAGCTATATGCTCTGAATTTCAGTGTCACACCTGAGAGCTCCATGTGAATATAGCTTAGATGGATATAAACTTTGAGATCCATTGATCGCTATGATAAATGCAGTGTCAGGACCAGGGCCGGATTAAGAGAATGGAGGCCCCTGGGCTAAGGGGGCCTCCATTCCCCCGTGAGCCCCCCCCCCCCATGTTAGCCACCCAAGCACTTACCTCTTTCTGTTCTCCTGTCACAGTAGTCCTTCCACGGTA
Source organism: Mixophyes fleayi (assembly GCF_038048845.1). Taxonomy (NCBI): domain Eukaryota; kingdom Metazoa; phylum Chordata; class Amphibia; order Anura; family Limnodynastidae; genus Mixophyes; species Mixophyes fleayi. The sequence continues at coordinate 113,374,775 of NC_134408.1, forward strand.
CGCTGTAAACTCCTTACTGAGAAGATCTCGTGAGAGTGAGACTCACGAGATCTCCTCAGTAAGGAGATTACTGAGCGCTGCGGAAGGACTACAGTGACAGGATCAGCAGTATTGATCAGGCCGGGGACGCCCTCGCCCCGATCATTAATGCAGCTGAGCATTGTCAAGGGCCCCCCTGGATGCTCGAGTCCCCTGGGCTGTAGCCCAGTTAGACCTCAGGTTAATCCGGCCCTGGTCAGGACAGACTAACACTGTTGCTCTGTTTGTGGAGTAGTCAGTGCTTGCAAAGGTGTTATTCTGTACTAGCACTGAATTTACCATACAACCAACCTAATATGAGGGTAACCTGGAGCCAGTGTGTAAATGTCATTATCCTCAGGTTTGTGCTGAACTTAAAGGGGGCTTTTATGTGGGAACTGGTTAAGCAGTAGCTACAGCCACTAAGCCAGGCGCCAAAGCCACTACATACCTCCATTCTGCACAGACTGAAGGTGGCTTCAGGCCTCAAGTTCTAGATGGGGAGCACTGCCTAAAGAAGGCAATTGACCCAATGTAGCAATCCTGTTGAAGGAGCAGTTCAGGGAAAAATTGAAAATTTTCCTTTGCAGCAGGTATGACCGCCACACCTGCTTCCCTCAAACATTGTCTGCTCACAGTACTGTGGTTAGATTGCATGTAAAGGGAACCTGCTTAATCCTTGTATACTGCAACGGCCACTTTGGGTCATTCCCCTTCTTACATAGTGCCCCAAGTCCACCATTTCCCCCCCATATACAGGCCCGGCGCTCCCATTAGGCAAGGTTAGGCACTTGCCTAGGGCGCCGGGCTCTGGAGGGCGCCTGGAGGGCGCCACAGAATTCTAAAAGACTTTAAAACTGTGCGGCGACCGCTGACCATACCATGGCCGCCGCACAGCATTCAGATGCACAGGGAGGGGGGGGAAGAGGCTATTTTGTCACCACCACCGCCTCTCTGCTCCGTCTCCTCCCCTCCACTTACTAGTGTCAGTGAGTGGAGGGGAGGAGACGGAGCAGAGAGGCGGCGGTGGTGAGACAAGGTAAGGAGAGGAGTGATTTTTGCGGGAGGGCGATTTTTGCGGGGGGGGGGGAGGGGGGCGCCGCTTTTTTAAAAATGCCTAGGGCGCCGTGGACCCTAGCACCAGCCCTGCCCATATAGCTGGTAGGGATCCATCCCCTGAAACTACCACTGTTCCTGTTATATCACTACCGATAGCTGCTCTATACAGGTGTAAGTAAAGCCCTCACATATATGGGGTCCCAGCTCAGATCTTACACTAGCTACCACCAAACATGTGGGAGCCCCAAAGCAGCCTGTTTAGCAGATATTGGCTAGTTCTGAATTCCCATGTAATGTTGTGCAGTGGTATCATCTTACAGTACTTTAATGTTACAAGGAGGGATAGAAAGAGCCCTGAGCCTGCATTGCATATTAGGGTGAACGTGCTTGGGCTTCTCCCTTTATTGCTTTACTTCTGGATGAAGAGTCTACATTCATACTGCTGGGGTGAGGGCGTGCATATCTCCCAGCATTCCAAGGATCAGGACCTGAATTAGGGTTCAGGCTACCCTAGGCTAATACACTCATAGGACCCCCTCGCTTTCAACGCCAGGGCTAATATGCGGTAGGTAAAAATGAACTCATGACAAATTAAAAATTTGTCTTGCCAATGTTATGTTCCCATGTTTTCGAAACTCAGCTCCACTTGGCTTTTTGAAAGGGCCACAGCAATCTATGTCACTCGTTTTGTTTTCATTAAAATCAGAACAGAATAGAAGAACGGAGGCATGAACGAGGGCTACTGCGGGTGAAGATGTGAAGGGGACTGTCTTACCTGCACCTGTCACCTTCCTTGTCTCTCCTAATTGCTTGTATCATGGGAATACATCAAGATTAAGACCTTACTACATTTTTTTGGGAGATTTATTTTTACTTTGGAAAACAACTATTCTCTTTTATTTTAAAATTAATTTCAGTTTATACCTTTCCCAGTCACAAATTGCATCCCCAAATATGTTGTGCCCTTCCAAAGCCTTGAGCCCTAGGCTGTAGTCTAGTCTACCTATTGGATAATCATTCCATGACAAGGCTTAAAATTGGGACAACATTTATAGGGATCCTAATCATGCCCTTATTCTGCCTAGCCACACCCTGTTTACATGAGCCCCACATCAAAATTAGAGAGCCATGCCCATTTTGCCCATACAAAATCAGGGCTGTCTACAAATGTTGGGACTCTTACATGGTAGCAAAGGGTGCATCTGATTGAACTAATATCTACTTGCTGCTTAAACGCACACCTCCTGAAATGGGTAGTTTGGAAGCTTTGCAGAATGGTGTATACAGTAGTAAATGTGGAGGATGTAAGTGACATCCCCATTAATAAAGATCTTCTGGATATCCTTATATTACTCATCACAAACATCCAAACATGCAATATTTTTCTACACAGTTATGTATTTATATATTTTTTGCAGAGTTTCAGAATTGAACAAACATGAATATTTTCTATAGTATCTACAGTGTTTCAATAAACGTGCAAGAAATCCTGCATAGACTCCTCTAAAAATGTCAAACTGCATTGTAGTAAGCTTTGAATAAGACATCACTTTTCTCCCTTATTAATCACTTAGACTGAGTTTTAGAAAAAATGAGCACATCTGGTTTCTTTACCATATTTACAGCAGGTGGGAGTGAAAGCTGGTTGTTATTTACAGATTTCAGTATCATAGCAGAGGTCCCTGATAATGATAGATCACTATTTTCCCAGGACACATTCTCCCCAGAGCTTGTCAAGAATGTGAGCTGCATGATATCTCTTTTTTTCTCATCTGTTCCTTCCAACTCCATGTACCCTCTCTTCCATCTTCCTGTCCCGTATTCATCAACTCTGCTAAATAGTCTTAGCATCTGAAGACTTGCCAATCGGCACCTCCAATCCTGATATTTATCAGCATTTGTTTTTATATTATTTATGTATAGGCAACTGCACAGTACCACTTCACTACTTCAACCTGTGCAAGTTATATTCTCACAAGTACATGCATGCTGTCCTCTAGTCTATGCCAATCTCCTCTATCTTCTCCTCCTCTGCTCCTCTGCCTGTCCATCTCCTCTCTTACTCACCACCTGTTTCTCTCAATGGGGCTTATTTAAGATTTCTCGTATTATTGTCCTGTAAAAAATCATCTGTCATTGCAATGTTGGCAGATGAATTTTTGGGGCAATTTACAGCTGAAGTCATGTTGGGACAGCGCATCTGATAGGAGGCTGTCCCTTCAATAACTTTTTCCTTTACTGCACATGGGCGACCTAGGATGGCGCCTGGAGTTAGCCATCTGCATCAAGTGAAATAGCATGAAATAGCTCTGTGCCTGCTCAGAAACAGACCTTAAGCCAATGAACACAATTGCATGCAATTCATCATTAATGCGATTCAGGCAAATGACATGGCTGCCAATGACTCGAGCGTAATGGGGAAGGAAGGGGCAGACTAACGTAGGCAATGTACAGTAAAGCGCTGTGGAGGGCACTCTAAAGCATATGTGGCTGATTCAAGATCTGGGTCTATCGTAAGTATGCTTGGTTTCAGCTGTATCATTTGCACCAGTTACAGGTCAGATGTAAGTACCGACTGATAGTGATGACTGACACGATATAGTATTTGTTATAAAAACTACACTAGCTTGCACAGAACATATGCATGCAAGTAAAATAAAAATAAATAAAGGCGTGTTGTATATACAGTATGCATTAGAAGCATCTTGATTTATGTATTTAATGTAAAAAAATGTATTTTTACAATATAAATCAATATTTTTATTAATGATTATACTGTTAAGATTTATTCATTTATTTTATAATATAAAAAATGTTTTAAGCAAACTGATGTGACCTGATATTGCACATACCCTGGTGCCTATATTGCAGTCTGTTCTGTCTGTCTACAAACAGCAAGTAATGTTTAGGCAGAGCGTACTTACACAAAGATTATAAAATCTTGAGATGGGTTGGGTATGATATGGCGACAGTGAATCATTACAAATGACGTACACTAGATCCTAAATGCAGGAGCACCTGGCGCATAATGAAAGAATTACAGCCGGATTAATTTTGCTACCTATTTTTGGGGGTGACAACCAGGGACTATTTGAAAAATTTTATAAGGTACCTTTTTTTTAACAACCATGGACCATTGGAATGATTACAGGTGAAGAACAAGAAATTTGGTAAGTATTACTGGGGGGGGGGGGGGGGTTCCAATAAAATTATTTGGGAAACAAAGTGGGTGGTTTATTTAAATTTGATCTTGGTGTGTTACAGGTCACAGTATGCCTAGCAAGCCATGGCTATGCTGATGTTTGTAGTACTACGAGCATCAGCATGCCCAAACGATTGATGGCAGGTATTAAGCTTCTGTTCTTCTCGCTGTTCTGTCCCCGGGGAAGCAGGCTGTTGCTCCATCTTGGAACCTGTCATCACCTAACTCTACCCGGAGATACTCGCCCCACGGTGATTGGGAATTAGCCAAGCGGCCGAGATCAGCAAAGATCCAGGACTCCCTGGACCTTCTGTTGACAGACTCTTTTGCTTGTGGAACTTATGCGTAGCTAAGGTGGGTGGGGAACTTTGCTGGGACTCCTATTGACACTGATGATCCGCTGACCTATTGTCCTTGCCTGTGTGATTTCTGAACCTAAAGGGGGCTGGTCAATCTAGCGAAGTTCGGTTCTACATACCCGATATCCTTACAAGAGGGGCCACAATGGTTTTTTTATTTAGTTATTTACTATATTTTGCCGGCGGGTTAACTGGGGTTAATGTTTATGTTTGTTATTTAATATGAACTATTTTGTGACGGGCCCACTGACTGTATTGCCAGCAGGTTTAGTTGCTAGATGTAAACCCCTATACCTGGGAGGTGAGTGCATCTGATTTTAATTGCATTTTAATTGTATTTAAAGCATATAGGTCAGTGTAGGACCTGCATATATTGAGGTACATTTGACGCCGGGCTGCAGGCTTAAATGTTTTGATCAAAATATGAACTAATACCTCATGTTTTCATTTTGCTAGATACACACAGATATGCAGTGTTAAGGATAAGCGCTGACAACTGTCTTTTTTGTTTTGTATACATATATGGGCATTTATATTGCTACCCAGCTGGTATCATATACAATATGGGATATACCGAACGCAGTCTTATTGCCATGCAGCTGGCACCATATATGATATGAGATATATCAACCACTGGCTTGTTTTTTCTTTTGTTTTTTTTCTAAATATTGCCTTTTTTGTCATAGCAGCTGTCCATCAAGCCTATTGAAGACACATTTGAGTGTGGCTCACAAGCAATCCCTTGCTAGATGTAAACCCCTATACCTAGGAGGTGAGTGCATCTGATTTTAACTGCATTTTAATGGTGTTTAAAGCATATAGGTCAGTGTAGGACCTGCATATAATGAGGTGCCCTTGACGTGGGATGCAGGCTTAAATGTTTTAATCAAAATATGAACTAATACCTAATTTTTTCATTTTGCTTGATATACAGTGTTAAGGATAAGCGCTGACAACTGTCTTTTTTGTTTAGTGACTCTAAGGTTTTTGAGGCAGCCGGCGGATACGCCAGCTGCCGCTGGGATTGCCCTTTGAATGTCGACATTGTGACTGTGGACATTACTACCGTCGACAGTCACAATGTCAACATTTTAAACATGTCAACAGAATGAATCTGTTGACAGTCTGAATATTGATATTTTGGTGTTGACAGTAGGACTGTCGACTGAATCTTCTTTGGATATATGACTACATCCCCTTGAGAGACGTTTGGATTTGAATACTATTGGAACTATGCTCAAGTTCTGTTCTCTTTTTTAAAAGCATCTTAGATTCGAATCAGGCCCACTCTGCCTAGGAGTTGGCACTTTAAATGATCTTTTAATAGCTGTACTTTATCCTCTCATCCATCTACCCCATCCATTTCCCCAGGGGGAGCTGGTAAATCTCATAGCTATGCCTGGTTATCTCTGGGATTCTCAACAGATTATAATGTGCTATTTTAGCTTCAAGCAAAGCTGTCTTTTCAGTTATTTTGGGTGCTCTCAGGTCTGCTAGAGATTCCCTTATAAAGCAAGGTAGGAGTTTATTGGCGCAAGGAGCTATTTAACCCAAGTATTGCTCAAAAACAATACATGCAAAATTAGAATTAATCAGAATGTTATTCCCTAAGGAAAGTTCACAAAACCAATTTAAACAGTGCCAACATCTATATAAAGTACCAATGTAAATGACATAAAATAAGCCCACCAGTAAACTCAGAGAGATTATAATGAAATTAATGAGGTCATTTTGGTGCACAAAGTGTTAGAATAGTTTGGTCAAAAGTTCTAGGTGTGGATGCAAATTACTAAACAGGCCTCTGGGGGAAGTGACAAGCCCCAAGATGATGTAATCACACACCCTTTTTCGGTAGCACATGTAATGTATAGAGGAACAGTTATGATTCTGGAGAATTGTATTCAATACAGCAAATATTTAGGTGACCAGCAGGGGCATTGTCACAGCCTGGGATGCCCTTCTTCTTCTTTACTGAAAGTAGATGCTTTAAAAATATTAAAATATGGGGCCTCTACAAGCAAAAGCTCCATTAGCAGAGTGCAGTAAAGCTTTGTGGTGGCCAGTGAGAGACTGGCCACCACATCTCTCACTGTGTCCTTTTGCCACTATATTTGATGATTCAATGTTATTGTAAAGTTCTACCATGGTAGCTATGAGTGCTAGAAGTTACATTACGTGGGCAAAAGCATAAGGTCACTAGGTCCAAAGGGGTACTCTGCTCAGGGCCGGTGCAAGTCCTGGGGGTGCATCTTCACCACAGTAGTGGCGCATCCACCTCCGATAATTTTGTACCTTGGTCAGTGAGCGGTGGGTTGACATCCTCAGCTCCTTGGACTTGGGGTGTGATGCTTGGCTGTGAGATCATAGGCAAATGCCCTACTCCTAATGTAATACTGACAGGGAGGAGCAGCAGCCAGCAACTTCACAGGTAAAGAGCTACCACCTGCTTCCCTTCATGTTAGTGGTCCATTTGGGGGCACCGCGGGGGGCATTAATATGTGATTAAGATGTTCACTAACCATTGGCGCTTTGGGTTCGTCTAGTGGTAGCGCCGGCCCTGACTCTGCTGAGGTCTGCTCTGCATATTGGATGTTCCTGGGTGGAATCTGCTCTGATACAGAAGAAACGGTGCATGTGGAGAGACTCCCACTATGCAGATACAGAGAGGGACAAGGCATTTTTAAAAGGACATTTTTTAAAGAAGAATTGTATGTTATACAGTGCTACATCTTTGATTACATCATCAGTAAAATTATAATAAATAGCAGTAGTCTTATTTTATTTGTATGAATTGTAAGTTTGTGGCAAATAGATGAAAAGTATAAAATAGGCGCTGTAAGCTGCTCCTAGTTTCATCATTTTTCCACTCTTTTTTCCTGTGTTTTCTTAAGTTCCTAGTGACACTTTGTAATCCAATGTCCTAGTTGTGTTTTTTTTATTTTAAATGTATCTGTACTTACATGTTCCAGCCAGAAAAAAAAGAATCCATGCTCATTTTTAAATACCGGTAAAATATATTCGCTTCATGTGCACAAATGGGAGGTTGGAGTCATGGAGCTCTGAAGCGAGGGTGATGGTCTAGGTCCTAGGGGGCAAAAAATGAACCTTCACAATTCAGTGGATGTTGGTAGTGCAACAAATGTACATCAATGTTGTCTGTTTGTGACCTTATTGGGCCTTATTGTGATAGATGTATATCAGATATTGTATATCAGATATAATGATAGATGGCTATCAGATATTGAAGGGTTAAAGCCCATCACCTTACTGGCTGAAGCAGCCCTGGCATGTGTCCTGGTCTGTTTTGATGGGTCCTAACAACTGGCTAATCAGCACCTCTCTCCATCACAGACCCATCTCACAATAGAGACCTGAATTCTCCCAGCGAATCTGCTGAACACTAGGGTATAAGCAGTGTACATGTAAGACCACCCAGACAGATCAAACGCAGCCTGCGACTTAAGAGGACACATTCCATTTCATTCACTAAGGACGGCGCACAGATTAATACGCTTGCTTTAGTAGAGTATAAATACTTACATTAATTTTTTATATATACTAGATCTTTATCTCGACATCAGGAGCATTGTCTGCTTATGTTTTTGTAGATAGCTGCCACGCCAGCAGTTTTCACCAGACAAATATGTTTAACAATAGTTCAGTACACTGAGTTGAAAGAGGTCACAGCTAGACACAGAGATTTGAACCAGGCTTATTCGGTTAAAGTTGGAAACAATAGGACACACTGGAGTGGTTCTATTTAAATAAGCCAAGGCTTTTTTTTACAGTACTGGCAGAAGCTTTGTGTATCGAAACATATTGATGGACCTCTAAAATATTGCACTGTACAAAACAACTGTGCTATAACCTGTGCCAGGGCTTTGCCACCACCGGGGATCCCAGGATAATAGCAAGAGGTCTGTGAGACCTGTCCACATATATCAAATGTGGGAAAAAGTGAATAAAAACATAGATACATAATAATAATAAATACATTTTAAACAAAATACTCCTTTTACCCAAAAAAAAATCCTCAAAAAAATGATGCAACAAAACTGCTCCACTTAAAGCTCGGGTCCTAAGTGATTGTCCATGTGGACTGACCAGGGGAGGTTAATATCCACTGTGCCTATCACAAGCTTTTTCCCATGCAGGCTGCTTGTGATTGGCTGAGCTATTGATCCTACCAGTCAGTTGAGGATGCAGTCATTCATCCCTGGGGTGCCAAACAGAGCAGTCCTTCTCACATCATAGATTTGTTTTATTTTATTCCCTGTTCACTGTTATTCCCAGAAGAGGGGTCTAATGGAGTCTTTGTTTAATTAAAGTTTATTTTAAAAAATGTATTTGTGTTTTTATGGCATTTGGTTCACCGCCCTCTCTTGGTTTGCTTACTACCTCTTTGGTCCCTCGCTCAGCATCTACACCTCTAAGACTTGCTTTTCTCTTCTCCACTCTTGTCATCCAAAGTCCCTCAAGACCCTGTTTTCAGCCCTCTACTCTTTTCTCTCTATGCTACCTCTCTTGGTAAACTCTTAGTTTGCCTTGGTCTCCAGTCCCTCTCCCGTCACTCATCTGCTGCACCCTTCTGTATATCCCTCGACTAGCTCTCCACTGCAATTCAAGCGGCTCACCCTCACTTACAAAGCCTCTATAACACTTTCCCACCTTACAACACTGACCTTATCACATGATATATCCCTGCTCTACCTATGTGCTTTGCCTCCCCACTTATTCCCAGCTCCAGGACTTCTCCCGTGCTGTCCCCCACCATTGGAACTTCTTACCTCAGTCTTATATCCTTCAAATGCTCCCACTTCTAGATTGCCTTTCCCCTCACATTTTCTTTCTTCACGTTCATGTCTGGCCTGTCTGCTCCTACTGTCTCTCACATACTTTCCCTCTAAATTGTAAGCTATTATGGGCAGGGTTATACCTACCCTATGGGGTATATTTACTAAACTGCAGGTTTGAAGAAGTGGAGATGTTGCCTATAGCAACCAATCAGATTCTATTTATTATTTATTTAGTACATTCTACAAAATGACAGCTAGAATCTGATTGGTTGCTATAGGCAACATCTCCACTTTTTCAAACCTGCAGTTTAGTAAATATACCCCCATGTCTCTTGTCTGTCAGTCTACCTTGTATGTCCCTGTTATGTGTTACAATGTATAGCAGTGTTGCACCTACTGTCTGCACTATAAGCTGTTATTCTGTGCATTCTATGTTGTTTTTACTATGATAGCTACTCTCATTAGTGTACGTGTTATTATGCATAATTGTGTCCATTCTTTAAGCTTGTGCTTATATATTATTATGTATTTATTTTATCATTTCTGTAATTCTATTTTACTTACTGTACTCTTGTACTTTTGGCTGTACAGCGCTGCTGAATCTGTAGTGCCATATAAATAAAAGATGATGATTTACTTTTTTAATATTTGTTATAATGAGGAGTTACGCCCCTGCACTTTTAAGCAAGAGCTGTAATTCTTTGGAATGGGGGTACCCATATATACCATAAAGTCTGAGCTGGTTCCCTTATGACTGGTGGACCTCACACTGTGACTTGTGTGGCTGCTTTAGTGGGAACCAGCCCAGATTAGCCACATATCAATCAAAATTGCACAATTCGTTCGATTTAGGAATAAAATCTCTATTTACTAGAATAGAGTTTGGTCAATGAATCTACAGTTTTATTACGATGGTTTTGATTGAATTAAACTGCTGAACAAAATTGCTATTTTCTAGATCATTGTATATTCAACACCCAAGAAAGTGAATTGATTATCAGGCCTGTTAGTATCCAGTTGTGGAGACTTGTAACAACTGGTGTGTTAAAGTAATATATATAGAGACAGTGAGAGCAGTTATTGGATATACTGACAGGGAAAATACCTTTAATACAAATGCAGGTCAGGGTCAAACACCCCTTGGAGCAAAAGCCAGTGCTGGGACGGGTTACAGACCATAAATGTTACACGAACCTTGACTGTAAGTGCCCCAGGATATTCCTTCCAACTGTATTATTTTCCTGTTAAATTTGTTATAATTTCACTCCCTGTAACATGTTTGGGGGTAAATTTACTTTTACTTATCTTTCAAATTTTTGCCAATTTTATGTGCGGTTTGGAAACCGTCTAACTTACTAAAGGCCAAACCACACATAAAATTGCATGTTTTTAAACCACACTATTTGAAACTGTAATCCCAATTTTTTTCAATTGGTAGGTAATAAAACCGAGGCATTTATAAAGCCACAGTTTGACAATCCACACTGGAAATCACCAGAAACAAAGGTGACAGGTGAGATAGCATTGCAGTTTCAGCTCTTACCTACCAGAATGTGAAACAAATTATTCAAGTTTAAAAAACAAAACTCCCTCCCTACCTCTGACAGCCCAAGCGATTCAATATTGGGCCCGGTCTTCTAGGGGTAGGATCGAACTGATCAGACGGGCCCCCCTGACCTTTCTAATGATGATTAGCACTGGGTCCTCCAGGTTCCCCTGGCTGGTGAGTACCAGGGAAACAATTTTAAAATTCAGTACATCCACTGACAGCCCAATACCATTCTTACATGCTGGCACTTATAGAACTACAAGTACCAGCATGTACACCAGTGCATACTGTCACATGCAGTGCCACAAGTGTGCACTACAAGTGTTGCCCCCATAATAAATGTCAAAATAGTGCCCCCATAAATAAATAATTAATAGTGCTTATTTAATGATTGAAACTAATTATAGTGTGCCCTTAATAATTTAAATTAACTATAGCGCCCAGTAATGAGAACAAGAAAGCAATTAATTGCCCTCATATTTTGTTCTATAGAGTAGTTACGACAATAAGTACATATAAGATTCTTCTCTTCTTGATCCAACATAATCCATATAGGAATTAAAAAATGACCTGAAATGATTCAATCTCCCTTAAGCCTGTCTTTTAATGGACAGGCAGCCAATCAGCAGTGGTTTCTCATCCTGCGATTTGGAGCTGAAAACCACATCCAATGTGCGGCAGATTGCAACAAAAAAATTGGCCCTAAATTTACCCCTTGAAATTTGTTAGTGGCGCTCTGTGAAAAATGCAGTATCTTCTATGATTGCATTCCTGCAAATTGTGGGCCTACTGGAGAGATAATTGCTGCTTATTGACACCGTTCCTATCTTGAAGTGCTTGAAGCGGCATCCCGGATGGTACTTTTGCTATTTCCTAAAAAACAAAACTGATATAGGCTTTGGTGCATGGTATGGGGTCTCGATATTTAAATTTCCAATTGTGAATAATAAGAGGTATATTTCATTCTTATATGTAATCTATATATTTGCATAAAATAGAGGTGATTTCAATTTTACACTTTTCAAGTCAAGAGATACCTCTGTACGTGACAGTTGTTTCCTAACTCGTCCTTTAGAAGCCGTGTGAACAAACGTGCATGCACAGTCAGACGTCTTTTCATTCCAAATATAGTTGTTTGGTTGCAAATTACAAGTTATAATTATTAACTAAGATGCCTGCAGTCACTGGCATGAACCCAGAGAACATTGCAACACAAGTTAAAATGGTTGAGACACGAATAAACCTGTAAGCATTGGGGAAAAAATCCAGGCTCATCTCTCTGAAGTCAAAACAAAGAGAGCATTACACTATGCAGCACTCAAGGTAAATTGTGGAGATTTGGGTATACAAATTAGTGGGTATGGCTACAAGTGTGTGTAACACTGATATATTGGCTCATTCTGGGAATTGTCATTGGCAAGTCATATATTGCTGAGCATAATTGCTAGTGTCGCACCAGCTTCCGTGATGGGCCACACATGTGCAATTGAACATAACAGTGATGTCCGAGAACTACATCTCCCAGCATGCTTGGGGATGAGTGCTGCCGCCTAGAGTTGCGCAGAGGTGGTACAGAGCAGGAAACAGGGAGCTGTGAAGAAAAAGGTAGACTGACAGTATATAAACACAAAGGGAGGGCCCTCCACACTTGAGTCAAGTGGGAGCAAACAGAGGGGGGAGGGTTTTGATAGCCAGAAAGACAAATGAACAGGTCTATCCACCCCCCCCCCTATAAAAGATGGTGAACATGTTTATTAGGATGGGTGCACAGGAGAAACAGATGGAATAAAGGGGAGAAACAGGTCAACCTGAGTTACAGTGGCAAAGGAATACTCCAGGGAAAACAGAGGAGGGCCAAGGTTGGCCCTCCCCTTAAGAGGGGCTATTTTGTAGAAAGGAGAACTAGAAGGGATATATCTATGGCTGGATTTTGGAAATGCCACCCAACCACATTCAAATGTATGATTTGCTAACATTTGTTTTGTTGCAGAAGGGTCACAGTTGTTATGCAAAAGCACTGCAACCAGCAGCCATGGGTGACACAAATGGTGGCCAGGGGACCTTTGTGTGCACATTGTGGCTAAAGTACACAATACCACACTAATGGGGGATCCTGTTGAAGCCAGGGAAGTGACAGGTTGGATCTCCAAGGCCAATGTGCAGTGGGCGGAAAGTCACTCCCATTGTTAATGACTTAAAGATACAAAATTAATAAAAGCTATTAGAATATAACTGCCCTTTACTTCCAAAAACATATTTTCGATGATTTGCTTTTTATCTCCACCCAAAGGCCAGACTGAGTCCCAGATCTTTGACTAAATGTTTAAAAATCATATGTAATATTTTCCCAACAATTCCCTTCAACTTGATGCTCATTAGTTGAAATAATGCCCACCAAGATGCCCATAAGTTGAAGTAGTGCCTACCAGTATGCCCATTAGATTTAGCAATGTCCACTAGGAAGTCTTTAGTTGTAGTAATGCCCACTAGATGACCATTAGTAGAAGTAATGCTACTAATACCTAGTTCTAGTAACTTTTCAGTACTCATCTTATTGCCTGTTCCACTTCCCCTCTTCTCTTCCCTGGGTTTTACACTTTATGTGATGTGAGAACATGTGTCACTGTCTTCTAACTGGTACCAACAGTGGCTAATTAGAAGGCACTGAACACCACCATACATCACGCTAACATATCTATAATATAAATGTCTAGTGGCGTGTGTTAGTCTGTCTGTGTGTGTGAAAAAAATAAAACCAAGCTGCAGCGCCACCTGCTGGGCGGAGTTATACACTGACCTACTAAATTTTTAGTGTGTGTGGGGAAAAAAATTCAGAAAGGGCTGAAATTTGGCATACTAAGATGTTTTTAATTTGTTAATTTAATTTGTTAATTGTTAAAAGTGTTTATAAAGATTTAAAAAATATATATATATATTACTTGACGGAGAAGTGACAGTTGGAAGTGGTTGGTGGTTGCCGGGGGTGACAGTGGGGAGTGGTTGGTGATTGAGGCCTGGGCTAGGCCCAAATGCATGACAAGAACATTTTTAACACCTTAAGTAGCTTGATTTGACTAGAATGCATGAGTATCATGCACGGGTTAACTTGTAAATTAATATATTATGGATTTTTACATGAATCTGGGACTCAGTGCTTCGGGGACTTAAATAAAAAGCACCCGGGACTGTTTGGTACATTTCCTGGGTATGAATAAGGGATATCTAAAAAATGTGTTCTTTAACTTAACATTCACATTTGGGTTTCACGTAACATTTAAAGCTATTACTTACTAAGCATGATTTATACACTTACACGACGCAGTAGTAAAGTATGTGCCTTGCAACTTGGAACAAAACAGCACTCATCTACAGAGCCGCCAAGAGGAATTTGGGCCCTGAATCAGCAACTTCTTGAGGGTCCCTTTCATAGCTGATTAAAGGGGTGTGGCCACACCAAGTTGTTTGCCCCTAGTACTACACAGGCAGCCCAGGACCCCTAGCCAGGTTCGGGCCATGATGCTTGTACCTGCTCCCCCCACCCCCTCTGGGCATCCCTGCTCATCTATGCACTATATTTCAGGTTGCATATATTATAAGAAGCATCTTACTCAAAATGCAGCCAAGTAAACCCAAGTGTGCGGACTTATATTTGCATATACGCAAAATTACATCTCTTACATCCAATTTTAAATCACCCCCTTTGGGCCTGGTTCATTAAGGAATGGAAAGCAAAACAAATGTGTAACTTTGCACCTTGGTAAAACCATGCCACATTGGAGGGGGATGTATATTTAAAATGTGATGGCAGATTTATAGTTGGGGTAGAGCATCCTAGATCATTTTTAAATGTCAGTGTACAAATAAGCTATCGAGTATTTGTGTGCAACATGAAAAAAACAGACAGTATTTAACGTATGTGCAAAATAAAAAAATAATTTGCACCCCTTGCATTGTAATATGGTTTTTTTGTCCTTGCTTTTCTTAAGGAATCAGGCCCTTTGTCTTTATCTTGGTGAAGTATCGTCCTATTCTTCAAAATAGTTTGCCCAGTGGGATCACTGTTTGATTGGCAACATTAGCCGGTATTTAATTTTTCTCAACCTCACAATCAACACTCCAGCTCCCAACTAAGCAGGACCTCTAAACAGAATGACTGATTACTGTGGGTTTAGTTTAATTGATGTATTTATTTTTTTTATGTAAAATCTCATTAGACCATGGACCTTTAGTTGGACAGACCTGTCTTATATACTACAATTATACATGCATGGAATCCAGGCTAAGAGAGGGCAGTTTAGCGCTCCAGATCTATACGCTGGTTGCTGAACTCTCCTTCTCCCTGCTTTTCAGCTGAGCTTTGTGGAGAAGACGGTCAGCAACAGCCGGACCACTGAATGTTACCCATTCCTAGGCTAGGTAACAGGTCTAAAACCTCCTCTTCAGTAAATATCTATATAAATGTGTCTGGATCCTGTTTTTTGGTTTCTTAGAAAACATTAATCAAACTTTTATTTAAAGAAATTGTAAACTTGTCAAAACAAGTAGACTTTTCAGTATACTAAAGCTGAGAAAGATTATAAATAGAGCTCAGGTTACAGTAAACCATCAGTAAAATATACAAGATTGACTTCTGGTACATAGCACCCACTGGGACTGTGACCCCCAAGAGATATGCAGTTACACCCAGCTTGTCTTCCGATCTTGATGTTCTCAAGCGCTCACTATTGTTATAAAAGTTGGCCAGTGAGATGATATGGTTACCAGACCCGTCAATCACTAGTCCCTGAGAGATACATTGACTATTACTGTGACGGCCTGTAAAACAACATAAGGAAACCTTATCTTTATTATTACATATTAGCACTAGAGATGCTCACTGACCCCCGTGAACTGGTTTTGGTTTTGGATCTGGATTAGCATCGTGTTTTGGTTTTAGTTTTGGTTTTGGCAAAAGCGCCCTCGTGTGTTTTGGTTTTGGTTTTGGATTTTTTAGATAAAATCCTAAAACATGTTAAAATCACATAATTTTGAACATTTTTTTGTTCCTACATTATTATTAACCTCAATAACACTAATTTCAAGTCATTTGAGGTCAATTTTGACCACCTCACAGATCACAATATTATTTTCATACACTTTTGGACAAATACTGCAGTGACCTGGCTGGATGGAAAGCGACAGAGCAATGACACAAACACACGGCAGTTCCTAGCACATCTAGGACACATTGGCACACAGCAGGGCAGAAAAGAAAAAGGGGGAGTCCGCCCTCCCTCCCACCCACCGTTATTTTGGATCTTAAAAAGGAATCCAAAACTCGCGAGATCTGACATCCGACGACGTAACAATGACGTTTTGCCTCATTTTCAACTCCGAGGGCGCGCAAAAGTACCGAGCCGACTCAGCTTGGTACTCAGATCCCCTAAGTTCAGGTGTGTTTGGTTTCCGAGGGACCGAGCCTGAGCATCTCTAATTGTGAAATAAGATGTGAATAAAAGAGAAAAAAAGAAAATGTAAAAAGCATAACTAATATTTAGTTATATAGTGCTGTAGAGTAACCCACAAAAAAGTTAAGACTACTAAAACGGAATCGAGGGGTCAACCGTTTGAGAACAAGGCTGTGCACGTTGTCCTGGGACCCAACCCTTGAGTCACATAGACAGAACAAGCTGCTGGTGACTCCCCCCATGCCACCTAATAAAAAAAATGTGGCTTGAGACTCAGCTGACTGGAGTTTTTGAGAACTGAAGAAGCCTCTGTGTGAGCAGAGAGGGAGAGGGAGTAGGAGCATGTAGCTGGTGAAGGTAGTGATAAAGGAGTGATTAGAAGAAACTGTTTATTATATTTATTTGTATTACTCTCTTTATTAAAGTTTATAATATTATTTGTATTAAAAGAAAATAAACTTTATTGAATAAACAAATAATTTCTAACAGAAGAAGGCACAAATTTGAGTCAGAATAGGAATATAATGCAGAATTATGCACAAGCATAACAAGCTCTAACACAACCTGTTGTTCAGAGAATAGTCTGAGCAGGTTTTAATAGAGAGGTATCCTCTGGCATGCTGATGGTAATAGCACTTTACAAAGGCTGCATATGCAATGTTTATAAAAATACATTTCACAGTAGGAAACTTCCCATTCTTACATAAATAAATGATACTAAGTTAGGTAATAAATTGTTATATTTATAAATGTTACTATTGAATAGTATTCGAGGCTATAATACTATTTCTGTCTCCCAGTTTTATTTAACCTGAGGATACTACACTGCAGTGAAAATCTTGTTATTGTTCTTTAGGGATCTGTATATTATCATTTTTTTCCTGTGTTTTTGTGCTGTTGTTTATTTTACTATTATTTTTCTAGTTGGTTTATTGTTTTACCACTGATTGCAAATTACTGAGTGAAAGCAACTATGGGGAACAGTTTTTGGAATAAACGTAATGTTCCATCAGCAGACTGTCAGGTCTCTCACATGCAGCTGGGTTTATTTTAAAACATCCCAATCTGTTTTAGAACACGGCGGAGTGATACTGCAGTATAAGGCAGTATGTCTGCAATGGTCTCCATGTTACCAAAGGTTTGGGGACGGTTAACCTGTCTTTCCTTTTTATGTTATGGCACACCAGAGAAACCAGTTTAAGAGTGTGTGCAATTTCCTGTGGCTAGCAATGGATTTTATGTTTCACAAAATGCAGCTGTATCCTTTTATATACTCAGGCCTGGGCTCACTAAATTGTACTACATAATGGGTAATTAGGGGAATGAAAAAGTAGCTGCACTCAAACCAACCAAGACTTTTACGTGTGGCAGCTTCACTCGTAATACTAGTGTAATACTAGCACATGCAAACTATTAAGGCAACCTTGAGTAAAGGTGTGGAATTTCATGTCTTACAAGTATTTAAATAGAGTCATTTTGCACATTCCTATTAGCGTGTCATAGGATATAATACAGTTAGGGTATTCAGGTGAGAAATGTTAATGACAGAGCAAAGTGGCATGGAAAGAGATTCTATTGCTGGAGACATGGGACCTCATTTAGAGTCATACGCAAAGTCCGTTTAAGAAGTGTAGGAGTGGGAGTGTGCCGCAGCTTGGTAGGGGAAGCAACCCCAGTTGCATCCCACTCTTAATACCCCATTGAGCTGCGAGCAGTTCCTGCAGCTAGCTATCGCTTGCACCATCTAATTCCTTGCGCAAAGCTTTAGCCCTGTTTTGACGTGTGTTGCGTCTGCGCCTCACTGCGACTAGGATGTATTTACATGGTCACGCCTTCACAATTCCGCATTCCTCCCATTCTCTCGTAGTGAGCCGCAAGCTGTCGCAAGTGTTAATTGCGTCCAAGATGCAGGCGGATTTGGTGCTTTCTGCACATGCGTGGTAGTGTTTTTTTGTTGGATGCGCCTAAAACGAACTTTGCGTCCGACTCTAAATGAGGTCCATGGTCTTCTAAAAGACCACGCACAAACCACAACGCACAATCCACCTTTACACGCACCTAAAAACACATCTGCAATAATGTAAAAACACACATGACAGTAGGCTGAAGCCACAAGCTAAATTAGCAACATGATGCCAGCCACAGGACTACTTTACTCTCGGGTCAGCCAGGGCTGGATTAAGGGAATGGGGGGCCCTGGGCTAAGGGGGGCTCCATTCCCCCGTGAGGCCCCCCCTTTGAATTATTTATTAAGTAAGATAATAAAAATGAGATACAGTAGCAGCATTTGTGTCTGCCTGTACCTATGGGCAGTCACTCTTCATCTCGGGCTACAATCAGGCCCGGTGCTAGGATCCCCGGCGCCCTAGGCGCAATTTTGAAATCCGCCCCCCCTCCTAATAAATCTGCCCCCCTCCCAAATAAATCCGCCACCCACCCCCAAAATATCCGCCCCCCCAAAAATAAATCCACCACATTCCTTACCTTAAACTCAATAACGCTGCTCCTCTCTGCAGGGTCCCGTCCCTCACTGACTGACACTGTCGGGCCCTGATGATGTCACGCCCGACAGTCAGTGAGGGGAGGGGGAGTGAGGGGGAGTGAAGGAGACGGAGGTGCGCCCGCCCCATCAGCTGTTGGAGGGGGCCGTTGCGGCGATGGTGATCCATAGCTGTGCGGCGGCCGTGGAAGGTATGCCCGCGGTCGCCGCACAGTTTTACAATATAAAGTATATCTGCTTTATTAATCCTGTGGCGCCCTTCAGAGCCCGGCGCCCTAGGCAACTGCCTAACGTTGCCTAATGGGAGCGCCGGGCCTGGCTACAATGTTTGTGTGTGTAGGACCAGTGTCTATAGCCAGCAGTGTGGCAAGCTGCGCAATGTGACTGGCAATAGTCAGTATGGCTGGTTCTGTGCAGCGTACTAGTGGCTATCTCTAGTGTAGCTCGGGCTGTTGTGAACTCTGCCTGTCAGTGTGTTTGTATTATATTTTCAGGCAACTTTTTACCAGTTCAATAAATGGATCAGTTCAGAAGATTTATAGTAACCATGTAATAATAATATTCACATCGCACTCTCTTATCTCAGCAGATGTTGTCTAAGAAGTTTCCAGTGACGCCAAAATTCATATTTCATGCTGATAAAATTTAATAAAATTGAAACATGTGTCTACAGTTTGTAACTGACTCTGCATTTTTGATTGTATATATAATAAAATGGCTACCGTTTTTATTCAGTCAAAATAGATGCAATGTACATACAAGAAAAAAGGCAGAATACAGACATTTTTCTAACTATAGCTCCATCTGCCTTACAGCACTGGGGTCATGAGTTTGATTCCCGACCATGACCTTATCTGTGTGGAGTTTGTATGTTTTCCCGTGTTTGCGTGGGTTTCCTCCGGGTGCTCTGGTTTCCTCCCACACTCCAAAAACATACTAGTAAGTTAATTGGCTGCTATCAAATTGACCCTAGTCTGTCTGTCTGTCTCTCTCTCTCTCTGTATGTTAGGGAAATTAGACTGTAAGCTCCAATGATGTGAGTTCTCTGTACAAAGCTGAGGAATTAGTAGCGTTATATAAATAGATGATGATGATGATGATGATGATGATGATGATGAATTCTTAATGCTAATTTGCCTATTTGGAGTGTCTATGCGTTCCAGACTTCAGGCTGTGATTGACTGCAAAGGATTTGCAAAAAAGTATTAAAAAGTTAAAGTTTGATGTTGGATTGTTTAGTTTGTCCCATTACTTTTGGTCCCTTAAAAAGTGTGAGGCACATATAGAAACCATTGTAATTCCTACACCGTTCACCTGATTTGGATGTAAATACCCTCAAATTAAAGCTGAAAGTCTGCATTTAAAGCACATCTTGTTAGTTTCATTTCAAAGCCATTGTGGTGGTGTATAGAGCACAAAATATGAGAATTGTGTCGATGTCCCAATATTTATGGACTTGACTGTATCTTACATTTTAAAAAGTACTTAAACTCTGTTTGTGGGTATGCAAGGAGAGCCACCATGTTTACAAATATTTGTCTTTTATAAAGTAAATTTTGAGATAAATAATCCAACATACTCCCTCAATATACACAAAGTTCATTTAATTACATAAAAATAAGCTCAGCTAGACGTGTTATACTCTATATGTTGTGGTTCACAGCCATGAATAACAACGGAGAATGCTGTATACAAAAGCAATTCCATAAGTTTTTTTAACCAATTAACCTTTGAGTTAATACACAGCACATACACTGCAAGTGCAGGAAAGACCAAAACACAGTGCTGTATAGCTAGTTCGTTTGCATAAGCATTATTACATTAACAATAAATGTTTCCTTGTTATTCTTACAAGTGTTGCTTTTAATTTAATTGGTGTTTGACACATTCCTCATGATGTAGATTGGATGTTTACGGATAAACAATGATTTACTGTCTGAAAACATTGTGTCTGTTCATATTTACATCACAATTAATGAAACAGTTGTAAATGTTTTTCTTTTCTTTGGCATTTAAATCTCCATATCTCTATGCAGAAGCCTTAGTACAAGCATGTCTAGGCTTGTGCTGCGATGGACAGTCAGTAAGTGACTTAAAATTGAGTTAAAATGGACCCTGTACAAATAGTAGAGAAATATGTTTTTTGCTCCCGACCAATGTTCAGCTTTTCAGTTTACTAATTAGTGATATGTTACAAACGCCTCATGAATTGATAGGATGAACATAGGGTCAGCGAACAACATGGCTACCTCCAGGTTGTTTATGTAGCGCGCTCACTTTAACTTTAATATATTTGTGTACTTTAATCATTTATATTTAAACTATTAAAAAGATGCAGTGGGAATAAGTGATAGAAATATTTTCTTATCTTACATATCTTTCTAGTAATGTTCCCACTCACTAAGGTGGGCACCATTTTTCTGGCTCATGCATCATAGCGACCCATTCTCTGGCCACTGTCTAGTGTCAGTGGGGGTGACTGGCACACATCTTGTCACCTCCGCTGCCACTGCACCAGGCTATGCTCATCCAGACCTGTAAGCGCTTAAAGGCCAGAAGGGCGACATAATCTGGAGACAGCAGCGATTCCTCTCTGCACCATCACATCACTGACTTACTGCCCTGACCTCAGGTACCAGGACCCCTCTACTCATGTTGTTATGGCCTTTGCAGAGTATTTACCAGCAGGCCACTATATGATTCTTAAAACTGGCCATCTGACTTTAAACTTAACATACAAGTATCCCGCTCACTATACTATTGGGAATTTTAATGAGATGTGGTATTTGTAAATTAGTATAGTAAAATGTAAGCCTATTTGTTTTGTTATCTATCACTATCTTTAACTCTTTGGTGTCTGTTTACTAATATGTGGTGATAGGGCTGTTTTTTTTATCACCACTTATCACCATAATTTATTATTAAAATATCACGAGGCAGCTGAGCAATACTCATCTTCCTCGGTGATACTGAAGTGGTAAGAGGTAACTTCTCCCGGCCAGTCTAAAGGGAATGGAACAGAACGCCTGGACTTGGACTTTCACTTCCACTTCATCAACCCCAGTATGTGTATGTTTAAAAAAATAAAAACATGTTATAAAGGTATTCACAGTTGTAAAAATGCTTTATTTAAACAATAAAGCATTTTTTTCATTGTTTTTCTTCTGATGTCGCCATCGATGGCAATAACAGAGGAAGGATTGTGGCAGCACTTATACCGCAGTGATCCTTGGTAAATATATTTCCACATGCTTATCTTTAGCTGAGTCCACAAACTATGAGGTACAAATGGCATACACTTATATGTCTCATACAATCATTAATGTAATTTATGATGTCACAATAAAAAAGCATAGAAATTATTTGTGTAAACCAACAAACCAGCACTAATGTGTCAGATGCCCAACGTGAATATTGGGGTTTTTGGGTCTATGTGTTACTATGTTATTCATTTTGACATTCTTGTTTTATTTTTTTTAAAACATCCTTCTCACTTGTTGGCATAACTCTGATTAAATCAATATATTGGATGCAATAGAAGTTATCCTGTGTTTGAGTTGGATTTCTCATATCTGTACTGGAAACCAGACAGACATATAGGGCACGTCTGAGAAACTAGGTTCCCCTGTAGGATACCTGAGACAGCTGCTAAAGCTTACGTTGGTTCTCTTTGATCTGTACTCAGAACACTTGATTCTGTTATCCCTGAGACGTTGGCTCCAGTAAAATCTCACCAGCTCAGAGGAGCCCCTTTTACATCCGTTCAGCTGGTTCCAATGAGGCTACCGACAGCCCCTATATAGGACCAGATTCTACTGAAAGGAACAAAATATGGATTTTATTTTCCTGGAAACAGCTGGCAGGCAATAAAACAGCGATGGAAGAGATGAAAAGTATAGAGCCAGGAAAATAAAAAAAATACAAAATACAATAAACACGCAACGGAATAACATCATGGTCATAATCCGAATCCACTCTGCGCACTAGAACATTTAACCCTTTCCAATAGCGGCTTGTTGAAGTGCTAGATATTTGTAATCGCTCTAGCTATGGCCGTGAGCTGGTGATGGTCAGTAAACGGCAGTGTTTCCTCTGAACATTGTGATGCATTAGACAGGTCTTATCTTTTCTTATGTCTAGTGCTACCAGGATTCTACCACACTTAGGTTGGGCACACACTACAGTGTCTTCAGCTGAGTATTGGGTCAATCAAATGATAAATGACCATTCGACCTGATATTGCATTAAGCTGGGTACAGACTGAAGAATTTTTCCAACCGACGTGCTATCTAAAACGATTATACCTACGACTGAAGGTCCAATCAGTCTGACAATTCATGCGTACACACTGACACGATTTACCTTCAGATCTGTGCTCTTCATCTGGTCCTCTAGTCTGGAGAATGACAGCACAATATTCATTCATTCACTACTTGTCACATTGCCACACTGATTAAAACCGCCTTGTTATATCTATCCACATGTTCTAAGGAATGTCGTTAGCTTCTGTGACTCTGACACAAAATATTCTGTCTCAGAATGAACAAATGAATTATTCCTGTTACAGCACTCTCTACATTTATTCACTCTGACATTCAGTGCTAACATCGGATGAAAAGAGCCCGACACTGTAAACTCTATGGAGATCGTCAGCATGAGTGTATACACACTGCATGATCGTTAGGTGATCGATCTGAAAATATTAAACGGTACGACCAACCAAATGCAACGAGGATTGGCACTTTTGGACGACTTTACATCATCGTGTCACTATACACACTCACACGATATATGACCAAGCGGTCGCATGTCGGCTGATTTGTCCAATTATTGGGCAAAATCCTGTAGTGTCTACCCAGCTTTAGTATGTACGTTTCAGTGATGAACGAGGATCGTTCCAAAGCACAGATCATCGTTTAATTTGATTGTTTAGCAGAACTATAAATCTCGTTCCAATGTCCTTCCAATCCTGCAGTGTGTATGCACTCAGGATCAGGATCTCCGTAGAGTTTACAGAATCGTGATCTTTTCAGCCGACAGTTATGACAGTTGAAGAGCACAGATCTGAGGATAAAACTTTTAAAACATATATAGTGTGTAGGCATGGATCGGCATGCTGATCGGGACTTTTTGTTTTTTTCAGTCGTTAGTACAATCATTGTAGATAACATATTGGTCGGAAAATTCTGCTTTGTGTACCCAGCCTTACCGTGGACCTCAACCTTATTAATCATGATTTTCTAATGCAGTAGTATGTCAATATATCTTTATATCATGCTACATAATTGCTGACTTACTTAGCACTTAACTTCTTAGAATCTCTCCCTAATACCATTGATCGTCTATTAAAACTAGAGATACGGTGGCTAAGTGGTTAGCACTTCTGCCTCACAGCACTGGGGTCATGAGCTTAATTCCTGACCATGGCCTTATCTGTGTGGAGTTTGTATGTTCTCCCTGTGTTTGCGTGGGTTTCCTCTGGGTGCTCTGGTTTCCTCCCAAACTCCAAAAACATACTGGTAGGTTAATTGGCTGCTAACAAAATTGACCCTAGTCTGTGTGTGTGTGTGTGTGTGTGTGTATGTGAATTTAGACTCTAAGCCCCAATAGGGCAGGGACTGATGTGAATGAGTTCTCTGTACAGTGCTGCGGAATTAGTAGCGCTATATAAATAAATGGTAATAATAATAATATATCTGTGTACCTTTTAGATTGTTAGTTCTTTTGAGAAGATGTCCTGTATGTACTGATCACTCTGTACAGTGCTGCTGAAGACGTTCGACCTATATAAATCAATAATGACAACAACTTGCTCTCTCATCTGGTCTCCATAAATATTACAAATAAAACAATAATGGAAGACGTTTGTGAAAGTGGAGCAAAAAATACCTGAATCCTCCACTGTGTTCTTATGGGTCAGAGTGTGAGCATATTTTAGAAAGGCAGATTTTTGTGGTTTTCATCTACTTGCACACAGATGTTCACCCATTCATGATTTGTGCTTTAATTTAGCACATGTGTGTTCATCCTACGCAAAACAATATAGAATGTCTATAGAAGTGTAAACCCTAAAAATAACAACACATAATACTTTTGACAGCTACAAGTCTGGTCTAAGAGTAGCTAGATCAACAAAGAGTGGTGTAAGGCAGTGGTTCCCAAACTTTTGCAGTTCGCGGTACCCTTAGAGTCTCCAAATTTTTTCAAGGCACCCCTCCAAAATAATTATTGAGCAGTCCTGTTTTAGAAGTAATTGGGTCAAAAAATTGTAATAAGTATTTAGGTCAGGACAGAAATACTTATTTAGTTGTATGCAAAAATGCCCCCTCTGCATCCAGACACTCTGCCCTCAGGCACTCTGCCCCCTCTGCATCCAGACACACTGCCCCCTCTGCATCCAGACACACTGCCCTCAGGCACTCTGCCCCCTCTGCATCCAGACACACTGCCCCCTCTGCATCCAGACACACTGCCCTCAGGCACTATGCCCCCTCTGCATCCAGACACACTGCCCCCTCTGCATCCAGACACACTGCCCCCTCTGCATCCAGACACTCTGCCCTCAGGCACTCTGCCCCCTCTGCATCCAGACACACTGCCCCCTCTGCATCCAGACACACTGCCCTCAGGCACTCTGCCCCCTCTGCATCCAGACACTCTGCTACCCACTGCATCCAGACACTCTGCCCCCTCTGCCCTCTGTCCCGCTGTCCCCCCTCCTCTGCTCTGTCACGCTGTCCCTCCTCCTCTGCCTTCTCTCACAATGTCCCCCTCCTCTGCCCTCTCACACGCTGTCCCCTCCTCTGCCCTCTCACGCTGTGTCCCCCTCCACTGCCCCTCTCATGCTGTGTCCCCCTCCTCTGCCCCGCTGTCACCATCCTCTGCTCTCTGTCCCCCTCCTCTGCCCCGCTGTCACCATCCTCTGCTCTCTGTCCCCCTCCTCTGCCCCGCTGTCACCATCCTCTGCTCTCTGTCCCCCTCCTCTGCCCTGCTGTCACCATCCTCTGCTCTCTGTCCCCCTCCTCTGCCTCGCTGTCACCATCCTCTGCTCTCTGTCCCCATCCTCTGCTCTCTGTCCCCCTCCTCTGCTCTCTGTCCCCCTCCTCTGCCCCGCTGTCACCATCCTCTGCTCTCTGTCCCCCTCCTCTGCTCTCTGTCCCCCTCCTCTGCCCCGCTGTCCCTCTCCTTTGCCCCGCTGTCACCATCCTCTGCTCTCAGTCCCCCTCTTCTGCCCCGCTGTGGCCATCCCTCTCACTCTGCCCCGCGCAAGGCGCCAGCCATAAAAGAAAAAAAAGAACACAGAAACTTACCAATCCGTCGGGCGCCGGGATCCAGCAGCCTCCTCTCTCCCGCAGCTTTTTACTGACGTCGATATTCAGTGACAGCTGCGGGAGATAGGAGGCTGCTGAGTCCCGGCGCCCGACGGATTGGTAAGTTTCTGTGTTCTTTTTTTTTTATGGCTGGCCCGCGGCACCCCTGGGAGCCGCGGCGCACAGTTTGGGAACCGCCGATGAAAGGAATAAATCACATGCGGGGCAGCACTGTGGCCTAGTGCTTAGCACTTCTGCCTCACAGCACTGGGTCATGAATTCAATTCTCAACCATGACCTTATCTGTGTGGAGTTTGTCTGTTCTCCCTGTGTTTGCGTGTGTTTCGTCCGGGTGCTCTGGTTTCCTCCCACACTCCAAAAACCTACTGGTAGGTTAATTGGCTGCTATCAAAATTGACCCTAGTCTCTCTCTCTCTCTCTCTCTCTGTCTGTGTGTGTGTATGTTAGGGAATTTAGACTGTAAGCTCCAATGTGATGTGAGTCAGTTCACATCAGTCCCTGCGTAATCAGTGGCGCTATATAAATAAATGATGATGATGATTGGTTAATGGGCTGCTATTAAATTGCCCTTAGTCTCTCTCGATCTGTGTGTGCTATATTAGGGGATTTAGATTGTAAGCTCCAATGGAGCAGGGACTGATGTGAGTTCTCTGTACAGCGCTGCGGAAATAGTGGTGCTATATAAATAAATTGATGATGTATAACTTGTCCATGTCACAGTTGCTTAAAGATGATTGCACATTATTCAATAGGAGCTGCAGCGAAACATTTAATACTGTATATAGCTGAAACTCTGCATTATTATCAATGGGTCACAGTATGTTGTTGTAATCCGATGTATAGTAAAGCTGAGAAACAATAAATTTACATGTGAGAACATTTTTTGCTGAGATTTGTTTTAATCATCATCAGCTATTTATATAGCGCCACTAATTCCGCAGCGCTGTACAGAGAACTCACTCACATCAGTCCCTGCCCCATTGGAGCTTACAGTCTAAATTCCCTAACATAAACACAGACACACAGACCAAGAGAGATAGAGACTAAGGTGAATTTAATAGCAGCGAATTAGTTGAACTCATGACAGTATGAACAGGACAGTGTAATGCTACAATGTAATACCAATATCTTGAAACTTGTGTTTACTACAAGAGTCACTCATGTAAATCCAGCCCTAATGAAAACTTATTACAATTTTTTGTTGGACGACTTGTTTGTCTGCCGGATGGGATGTGGTGACATCTAATCATGACAATCTTAGATCTGTTTACTTATATGAGCTTTTATGTATATAAATCATGGTAACTAAGGTAAACAGACACATGGGATCTATTTAGCCATACAGTAAATAATTGTTACTGTGGTGCATAGATGCATTTTTTATTACAAAAAAAAACACATGTTAAAACACATTTTTGGGGTCTTTTTATTATATGCCTATAGTTAGCCTGCTGAAATTACCTTATTTTTTGAAGCCTTCCATGACAAGTATTTTTTCACTATATGGGTAACAAATGAAGAATACATTTTGCAACAGACTTCATTGCAGATGCAACGATAAAACATACTGGCACAACAGAAACTTTGGTCTTGATAACTACCCCCCTATGTGTTGAAGAGAGGGTTGGTTACAAGGTTAGGCACAAAGTACATGCCAGGGTACTGTGAGTTTTCTCCTCGGGACAGTTTTAGTGTCTGGATAAGGTATAATGGTAGGTGTGGCAGAGCAAAAAGCCGCTCTACATATGCTTTTGATTATGACATAAAATGAACAAGAACTGAGCTTCTTGCAGAGAAGTCCATTTATCTATGAGTTACTGAGTAACTGAGAGATGAATTAGCCCCCAGGCAAGTGTCAGGGTTTGGGGAAATGAGAGACAGAGGCCCCTATATAAAATGCAGAGGAGAGTCTGCTGAAAGACCTGTACAGCATAATTATAAAGCAGTAAACATCTTTTCCAGAGCTAAAGAGGAAAATAAGCCAGGTTTAATTCCCTCTTTAACGAAAGCTGTGTCTATTGCCACTGCTGTTCTGCTGTGATATATTCACTACAAAACCAGATCGGAGTAACTTGTTAAATGTGAAGGGCCTGAGTCATTAAGGCAAAAAATGGGTAAATGTTCTCTGGGACAAACCATGTTATAATTCAAGGGGTGCAAAGTAGTTTATTATTTTGTGCATAAGTTAAATAATGACTGTTTTTTCATCTAGCACACCAATACTTAATAGCTTTATTACTACACTGAAATGTAAAGTTGATCTAGGACATGCCCTATCCCAACTATAAATCTGTCCCCACATTTTAAATTTACCTCCCCCTCAAATGCAACATGGTTTTGCCCAGGTGCAAATGTTACTCCTTTTTTATGCTTTGCTCTCCTTAATGACTCAGGCCCGAAGTGTTTTATAATAAAGGAAGCAGGCAATTTATTTGGTTTGCAGTATGTACTTTTATTTTAAAACAGGATCAGTTATTAATTATGTTTACTTTTTCCCTGTTTCAACAGTATTTTAAAACTAACCAGCTTTGTTGACTGAGGATGGCACTAAACCTAACAAGCAAACCGTCTGTTGCACTTACTTCTCTTAACCTCTTAAATTTGACAGCACAGAGAGACTCCTTCATCCTTGCTCAATATTGTTTTTATATATTAATATTATAACATGATGAGCAAAACATGCTGTCATTTTGCTAATATATTAGGTACTTGGATAACAGTGTTCTTCTAATAGTGATCTTCACATTGTTATATGTTGATCAGGCCAAGGGGTATATTTACTAAATCATCTTAGAAGGGAAAGTGGATGTGTTGCCCATAGCAACCAATCAGATTCTAGTTCTAATGTTCTAGAATGTACCAGATGAATGATAGAATCTGATTAGTTGCTATAGACTAACCTCCATTTTTCCTTTTCAGATGCTTTATGAAATCGACCCCTCAAATGTCCACAGACCCAAAAGTGGTGGGGCTTATAAGAAAGTGGGCAGTGAGTAAAGCAAATATGGACTTGAGTGGACGGACTCGGGCAGAGTTTCAGCAGAGCAGGGGTGTAGTTATTTTGAATGGGCGGGGCTTATTTTGATGCGACTTACCCTATTAAATGCTGGAGGTACTATATGAGTTTATATCATACTTGCCAACTCTCCCGGAATGTCTGGGAGAGTCTGGCAATCTCCCTGAATTCGGTTCAAAAGCCGCGATTCACCGGGGCATTCTGAAGCCCCGACCCCTACACGCCCACCTCCCCCTTGCAGCTCCCGGAAGAATATTATTAAATGTTGGCAAGTATGGTTTATATAGTTCCCACATGTTCTGTAACATTATACAATAAGAAACAAACTGAAGGTGCAGTTGTAATAACAATGCAGGAAGGTGTGAAGCATTGCTCTGCTCATAAGAGCAGCTGCAGTAAACAGTATGGGCCTCATTTAGAGTAGGACGGAAAGTCCATTTCAGGCGCATCCGGCACATTTCCATTCATGGGGCATGCGCAGTATGCAATGGTTCCGTCTGCTTTTCAGACGCAGTGTACACTGCGACAGCTTGCGTCTCAGTACGAGGGATAGTACGGAGTTATGTAGGCGTGACCGTGAATAATTCAGATACTATGGGCATCTACCTGCAAAAACTACCCTAGTCGGATCAAGATGCAGGCGGAACACACGTCAAAATAAGACTGACAAAGTGCGGCAGGAAATAGGTGGCGCAAGTAGTTAGCTAGCTGCAGGAACTGGTCGCAGCTTGGTAGGGTATTATGAGTGGGACACAACTGGGATTGCATGCCACTCGTAATACCCTACCAAGCTGCGGCACACTCCCACTCCTACTCTTTCATGTAAGTCTTAGACGCACATTGCATCCGACTCTAAATGAGGCCCTATATAGCTACTTGTGCTGATCTGGCCAAATATATATATATATATATATATATATATATATATATAATATAGGGTTTACTGCATTACATTGTAGAACTGCAATACACCGTAACAACCAATCAAACACTTGTTTTTCACTTTCTAAATTGCACTAGATTGATGTAATCTAATTTCCGATTGGTTAATGCTACAATACCTAAATTAAATGTTAGTAAATGGACTCTTATGTCTCTGTCCCTAGACTCACCATCATTAGTGAGACATGTTTTTTCTCTTCCTCCAATAATAAATAAAAAAACACTTCTTGTTGGTAATAGGTTTCAAATGTTTCTTTTAACAATGGTCTCTTTCTCTCCTTGTCTGGACTGGGCTGATGTAGCGACTCTGTCTGTCTTCCACCCAGGCCATTCATGCCTATATTGCACCTATATAATTAGATTATTTGTTTTTTGGATGTTTTCCAAGGGGCATAGGTTTCTGAACAGGAATTAAATCACCCTTTGAGTCCTCACCTTAATTCTTCTGCTCTACCCAGTGCACACTTCCCATAGAAAGACTCATACACTAGGGACCCACCAGCAGGGAATGGGTTCATAACATACGACCTCCTATAAAGGAGCATTATGGCAAACGCAGTTAGTGTATTATTGTTAGTGTTGGTTAGTATATTATTGTTATCCTTTATTTACATAGCACATAGTACCTTTCTAAGCTGCACAGTGTGGAGACAAAACAAACAATAGCTTGTGACAACAAGAATGTCACGACACAAAGATGCAGTTTATATATATGAGAAAACAACAAATATAATGGCACAAGATTATGGATATGATAAGAAGGACCAACTGCACGGGATCTGCAAACCCGTAAATAATATATATATATATATATAAAAAGAACAAATTGCAGTACGCCCTCAAATCATAAAACACTGGCACTGTAATGTGATTGTTTAAAAAATATAATTTATTAAAACAGATACATAAACTTATACCAGATACACGGTATTTAGATGATATTGACCACCATCTCTTGAGGATTTTGATAACAATATAGGTGCACCTATAATATTCCAGATATGAATTCCTCAAAGAGCAAAAAAATGGTGGAAACTAGATCAGGCTCATATCCTTTATCCAGCCAAAGATATTCATAAAGGAGCTCAAAAAACACACATCATCAGTTCTTGAACAGTATCACTTTAGTATAGATATACAATAAAGATGGTGATCCAGTATACCTTAGTGACTACACCCAATATTGTAGTGTGGGGCAGTAATAATACTCAAAGGTATTGACCAAAAAGTCCCGCAAAGTTGGTATAAGCAATCAGTAGGAGGTAGGTAATGGAGGTATATGTTTCATTGGCAGTATAGATATATCCAAAATAACAATGTTCATCGGGTTATTGGAACAGATGTATAAAATGTACACGATCGCTGTAGGAGATTCTCACTACACACTGTGAAGTCCACAATATCGGACTTTTTGGTCAATACCTTTGAGTATTATTACTGCCCCACACTACAATATTGGGTGTAGTCACTAAGGTATACTGGATCACCATCTTTATTGTATATCTTTACTAAAGTGATACCGTTTAAGGAGTTCGGGAATTGGAGTGACTTTTTTACCCGCACCTTATCATAGTGGTTTTCCTATGGAGATTTACAAGGATCAAGAACTGATGATGTGTGTTTTTTGAGCTCCTTTATGAATATCTTTGGCTGGAAAAAGGATATGAGCCTGATCTAGTTTCCACCATTTTTTTGCTCTTTGAGGAATTCATATCTGGAATATTATAGGTGCACCTATATTGTTATCAAAATCCTCAAGAGATGGTGGTCAATACCATCTAAATACCGTGTATCTGGTATAAGAATATATATATGAGAACTTGTTTATTACATGTGTTGCATAGTATATTAGCTGCATGTACAATACATACATTGAGATTGTTAAATAACTCTGCTGCTTAGCAATGCATTACAAAATGAATATCTTCGAAATGAGATCTTAATTCAGACCTCAAAAATGTATTTCTGTTAAATCCAGATCCTTCTGTGCAAAGCCAGTGTTTGAGTCTAATGTAAAATTATTGTATAATTGGACTACTGCCTTTCTTACTAATAATAGATTCCAAACCTTTTCTAGTGCTTTTTTACTGTAATTTTTTTTTTGCTCATTATCAGTAAAGGCCACAATGTATACTAGATATATTTCCTGAGGAATACATAGACTACAGAGCTAGAACTGCATCACCCTCCCGTACTCTACTCTTACTCTGTCCTTTTTACTAGATTAGTTGTGCTGTTTCTTGTACCTTTTAATCATTTTAAATAATTACTGACTCATTCCCTTAATTGGCTCCTGAACCTGTTATGTAAGCTCTCACTCCTATTCCTGTTAAAGTCGTTAGAGTGCACATTAGTGCTGGGCAACAGGTAGCCCTCGCATGGCTCATGTGGTCCTCCTGCCCAGTATAATCCATCCACTTTGGTCCTCTTCCTAGTGACTGATGTCACAGAGCCATTCACACATGTAGAAGGTTAGACAGCAGGGGCGCACGGAGGATTTTCGGGGAGGGGGGGGTTCCCCCCCGACCCCAAAAAAAACAAACAAAAAAAAACAACCCGAGAGAGAGCTGCTGCGCATGCGTTTCGTCAGCTCTGTCCTATACAGCAGCTGCGGCACTGTCTAAGAAGCGTCCGCGGCGGTGTTGTATACACTACAGCACTGCCGCGAACGCTTCTTTGACAGCACCGCGGCTGCTGTATAGGACAGTGGCCACTTAGTTAGCGCAGGGGGGGGGTTTCTAGAGACTCAGAAACCCCCCTGCGTGCGCCACTGGACAGTGATTGACTGGTGATGTCTTCACACCAACTTGACTAGTCCACCATATTTACTTTATCCAACAGTGCCAACACTATATGTTACTGCTCTCATCTCATAATATGATGTGATGTTACTTCTTATGGATAAGGTGCAGCTCCCCCATGTGGGACCAAGGACCCCTAAACTATAACATAGTGCCAACCAGTGGTCTACACTATCTTGTCAGCTCTGAATGTTGTTTTTAGGACTTTGGCCCATTAGCTTTAGTACATTTTATGTTAATGTTTGTGCAGGTAAATTGCTGTAGACAAGTATTTCATTGTAGTCTAATGATAAAGAAAAATAAAAAAAATCACTGTACGGTTTTCAAGAGCATATTGGTCCTGCATAACTCTTCTGTATTGTATGTTGGACATCAGCACTTAGCTCCAGCCTAATCTATACTGGAGGTGTGAAATAATATCTCACCAGTCAGTCACAGGACAACGACACATCAACACAGTTAGGGGCCTGTCTGTTAACAAGCGGAGATAACAATGATTTATTATTGCTGCTTATCCTAGTGATAAAAAAATCTGATATTGAGATAATTTATCAATAAAACGTTATTGAGCTGCCTCAGTTAATCTGACCGGAGTGGCAAGGGTTAACTTACCTCTGCGCCGTGACTGTTTCAGGGGACATGCGCATGCGTGACCCAGCTAGCCGATTCATGAATGCGCACTGAAACTGAAAGACTCGGGGGGTATATTTACTAAACTGCGGGTTTGAAAAAAGTGCAGAGGTTGCGTATAGCAGCCAATCAGATTCTCGGTATCATTTATTTAGTACATTCTACAAAATGATAACTGGAATCTGATTGGTTGCTATAGGCAACCTCTACACTTTTTCAAACCCGCAGTTTAGTAAATATACCCCCTGGGCTTTTAGCTCCACTTAGTAAATATAAATAAATAAAACAGATTAAAAATATTAAAAACATTTTTAAAAACTATTCCCCAGTGCAAAAAATGATTCATTTAAATAGCACAGCATTTTTTCATTCATTTTCTTGTGAGATGGCGATAATGGACAGTATTGCAGCGGTACACGTACCCGCACGATCCTTGTTAAATAGATTTCCCAGTGCTTTGCATGGGGAAGTTATCACCAGTGAAACATAGCAAATGGCTGGTGCAGTCCTATTGCTCCCAGTACTCCCTTGATTTATAGGGTGAAGCCCTAAGAGACTGGCCTTTTCCAAATTCAGTCACCCACTACTTAGCGGTAAAATTCTAGTATAAAAGGTCACTTAGCACCTATTACCTACCAAACCTGGTTCATAATGCTCTGAGAAGCATCAACTATTCACTAAATCTAGACACCAAATCAGGCTCCCTTATTATTTTCTTACTGTTATTTCATGTCACAGTTCAATCTCCAGAGCAGTTCTCATAATCACAGGCCATGTGAACCCACGCCTACACACAGCTCTCTTGTTGTAAGCACTGGCCACCTATTCTCCTACAGTAATGACTGATTTCCTGCAGCCAATGCTAACACTACCCTCATTACCAGGCCAGGAAATGAATAATCGAAGAAGCTGCTTCATGAGGGTCCATTAGCCACAGTCAAGAGGGCGATGATTGAAGTTGTGCAGCGCAATACTTTCTTTTACTCATTTGCTAGACGACGCTAAGTATATGGGGAGTATATTCAAAAGCAGTCAGCCATGGCACATCTCTCTAGCACATTCAGCGACCATGTTCCAGAGTGGGGTTTATTAAAGCTCTGTAGGGCAATAATAATTTTTACTTTCTCAGGCTATAATAAAAGCAGCTGCTATATTTCATGTTGTTTTGATTTTCAAAACAGCTCTTGTTGATAGGCTTTATCTTTGACTTGCAAAAGAAAAACTTAAAGCATAAAGACAAAGGGCCTGATTCATGAAGGATCTTAACTTGAGAAACGTCTTATTTCAGTCTCCTGACAAAACCATGTTACAATGGAAGGGGTGCAAATTAGTATTCTGTTTTGCACATAAGTTAAATAAATACTGATTGTTTTTTCATGTAGCACACAAATATCAACTTTAAATTTCAGTGTACAAATAAGGTATCAAGTAAAGGGGCACAGTGTTATCATAGAGGGACAAGAGTGACAAGGGCACATCCTTAGATTTATGCGTATTATTTTTGCAAACAACTTAATAAGTATTTCTGTCCTGACTTAAATACTTATGTTATTTTGATGGAACTACTTAAAAAACGTGACTGCTCAGTAATTATTTAGGGGTGCCTTTTTTGTAGAAGGGTGGCCTAGCTCTTTTCACATGTTAGGTACGCCCCCAACGAGCAAGCCCAATGGTATGGCCACACCTCCTTTGGCGGCGAGCCGACGCTGCGTGGCGGCACATACTTTCACTTCTGCTTAACTATAGGGGCATATGGTATGCTACAAAAATATAGTGCTATGGATTGTTTCAGGGAGTGGGGCCCCAAACCAGTATCTTGCCTAGGGCCCCATGAGGTCTAAATCCGGCTCTGAGCGGGACAGGGCCATGTTGACGTGATTTGCTGCGAATCACGTCATCAAGGGCTCCATTTTGGCCTCTTCACTAGAAAGTGGCAATGATGAGGGTGACCTACTATCCTGGGAGTGCGGGAGAACTACATGAATTCTGGGAGTCTCCCGGACATTATGGGTGACCAGGCAAGTATGCATCAGGTGCTACAACTTTTGAATCTTTAACCAATAGCTCCTTCTCTTTAGCAAATGCTGGGCTCGCATTCGCGTGGTTTAAATAAAATAACCCTCTGTAATACACCAGATATAATGTACCAGATATAATATTCCTTTCTGCATATAAAAGTGCCAACAAAATTAATTAAAAAGGCGCTCACAAAATCATGTAATAAATGCAAAATCAATGAAGACGGTACTAATTAGCTCGAGTTGAATTCGTAATCAGCCAATCAGAAGTGGCCCGCTAGTGCTGGCAACTGTCATTATCATCAGTGTGTATTTGCACCAGCCCTCAGGTACCCAGTTGATACGGCTACCGACAGGCGTTATGCTTCTCCATACAGGTCCCCCTCAAATCACACTTTCACAAACACACCCTTTATCAGGGGCGGGCTGGCCCAGGCCGCTCAGAATCACGGCCGCATCCTGTGTAATGTGATGCGGCCGCCTGTGCGGCGTGCGCCCCCCGGCTGACATTCGTCAGCCCGCGCCTGCCCTTCATGTACTCAGTCTGCACTTGCACGCACTTCCCCCCCAACATCCCGCTTCACCAATCGAAACTAGGAGTCAGTACCAAATCTGCATACTGACGTAGGTGTCCACTTTTTTTGTGGGCATACACAGTACAAATTTACATATTTAACGATAAGCTAATGGGTGTATGCCTGTACGCCTGACTTAGCATGAGTACATAGCTTGAGCATGAATATGCATAGATATTGCTTTGATTCGCATCACTTCCAAGACACTGGTGCCAAGCTCAGCACATGACTTTGTAACTTGCCAAGTCAACATGCCTGTCAGGCTCTCTGTAGATGTCACCCTGCAGGACACACCACTCACTGCCTCGGGGGAAGAGGTGTGTGATCTATCCACCCTCTCTGTCTCCGTCTGGAATTCATTTCAGTGTAGGGGGCAGGGGAGCAGGTCTGAGTAAAGGGCCTTGTTCCAACAAGTCCAGTAATGAGCAAGGTGCTCTAAGGTCACAGGGAAACCAGACATTACAGGCAGGGTCTGTTTTCTGAGAGCTTAGTGTGAACTTGTGTATGTATTATGTGTACACACAGCGAACCACTGTCATCAGAGCTGGGCTGCCATACATTCTTCTCTCCTCTCTGTCACTCTAAAACGCTGTAGGGCTGTTACTCTCCTAAGTCTGTTTTCTTAAAGTACTTTTCAAAGCAGTTATGGATGTTTTAGCTATAATCCCAGCAGGGGTGATAAAGGGTCATACAGCAAGTGAATATGAGTATACTTGGCATTAAAAAGGGCAGGACTCAGAATAATGAAAAGTATTAAATAAAGCATCAAAATAAATAAAGGTACACAGCCTGATTGTTAGTAATGTTTTCTGTGTCTTAACAATCTGTGCTAACTGAATGATGACATCCAGTAGAAGTTAAGGCTCTTGACCTCAGGCTGGCTGACCATCATGTGAAATATAGTGGAGCAATAGCCAACTGTTGAAACGTTGCCTGAGTTGAAGAATTGCTGTAGCAAGTGAAGCAGGGTCTGTGTTCTTTAGTTAAGGTGATTTTATTTCACTTGATAAATGCCTTGTCCTGAAGACAAATAAAAAGCATATTCTGTATTTCGCATGAAGTCTTGGATTTATTTGATGTTGTTGATCGCTCTACATCTCATCCGTACATCCCCGTTTCATCCCTTCTTTCAGCATCTTCCTATTAACTATTCTCTATCGGACAATCTCATTTGTAGACCAAGGTGTCTGACCCAGGCAAGTTCTATCTCATAAAACTCACACCAATATATTCACATGACAAAGGTTTGTACAAAGCTTTAATAGTGAAAATAGCTTTTGTGTAATAGCAAAACCACCAAATGAAAATATAAAAAAACAGTAACATTTCAAATTGCCACATAACATAATTAAAAATATAGATAATACTTATATAGATATAGATATATAAAGGTCTGTTTGAATTTCAAATACAAAGAACTGCCAGGTAAAAATGGCGTTTAAATACAATAAGCTATAGAAAAATATATATACGTGCTTTACAGAAGACGTTTTATATTACATATATACAAAAGCAGTGGCTGACACGGCATCATTAGGTTGGGTTTACCCTGTGGGTTATTAGTTACCTCATTTGCTGGGAGGTTGCCATTTATGAACTATTTGCCTGCAAGTCTCATTTCTACAGGAGTTCCGTGCCTTGTAGACACAAGAAAGAGGGAATTCTAATAGGTTACACCAAATACACACAGCTGTAACAGTACACCCACAACAACAAAAACATACAAAACAAATTTGTATTGGCAAACTAAAAATATTATACATATATTTAGCGACACAGTCATCAATGGGCATTCAGTGTTGAACATGCATGTACGTACATAGAAATACAATGTGTGATGACATGCCAATAGTATAATGATATAACATATATAGCATATACAGTGGTCAGGAATAATCTCGCTCTCAAGTCTCCCTCCTCTCCCGTAACTTTGGGGGGTACCTTTAATCTCTCTTCACCACTCTAATATGCTGCCTGTCTGATATAGTGTATAATTATACTATTGATATTTAACCCCACATTATCATCTGTGTAAGTTCATACATGTTTAGTATTGAATGCACATTTGTGACTCTGTCGGAATATGTATATTATTCTTGTACTTTGCTATTGCAAATTTATTTAGCATATTTTTTTCTGGGTATTGTGTTACTGCTTTTTCTATTTGAATATCTATGAGCGACACTAGATAGTGTTTATTAGAATATGCACCTCTAGCTCATGTGATTGTACTTGTATGTATTTGTGGGGCTCCTAACATTTTTCCTTATACCATTTGATGGTCATTAAGTGACAGACATGCAGTGCGCTTTCTACTAGAAAATTAGGTGAGACAGGACCAAGTGTCCGTGCTCTTTAGTGCCATTTAAAGCCCTATTCAGAGTACAGTTCAGTGACAGATGTTTGCAGACGGGCAGGAAATTCCCTGGTCACAGCCATTATTGCTCCTCAGTCTTAGTTTGCTTGTGCTCTCTGGGTGATTAACGTGAGGCTTGGTGAACTGCCAGCTTTGTTAATTAGGCTGTACTCATGGGCTGAGGACTTTTCTCTCCTGCCAGCATTGGCAGGAATGTAAATGAGTCACTTTGGTCCCAGATACATCAGTCTATACTAACTGAAGTGAGTGAAGGCGGCAGCCAGATCAGTCTTTTACAAGCCTCACTTTGGAGTTTGCTCTACAGCTGAATATTCTGCTTCCGAGACCTTAGAGGCGTCAATCAGCTTGGTAAGTCCAGTCTTTGAGGAATAACGGAATATAAAAGCCTTCATTATCTCATAGCGGTAGTTCCGGTGGATGAAACTGTATAAGATTGGATTGATGCAGCAGTGGAGGAGTGAATAACACTGAGTAATGTGAAGACCAGCATAGAGGAAGTTATCAAGTAGGCAGCTGAATGGCAACAAATTTAGGTAGGACAAGACGTCCACTAGCACCATGGCATGGTATGGTAACCAACAGACCATGAATACCACCACATAAGCAACAATTAGCCTTCCACTGACTCTTCTCTCTTGGTCTCCAGCGGAAGATGAAGAGGAGGACGATGAGGATGACAAAGTCCAAGCCAATAGGCAATAGAAGACTGCAATGACTAGGAATGGAATGATGAATCCCAACACAATAGAAAGAATTTCCATTCCCAATAGCCACTCTTTGAAGGTGTCCTCTGGGTACATGGACCGGCAGTAGGTCTCATTGGTAACCGGGTGGGACACTGTTTTTAAGTAGTACGTGTCTGGGAGTGAGACTGCAAAAGCAACAAGCCAGACAAGTACACACACCAGTCGGCGTATTATCTTTCTCTTATTTTTCCCAACAGCTCCACGCAGTGACACTGACAAATAGCGATCAACACTCATGCATGTGAGGAAGAAGATGCTGCTGTAGAGGTTGATGGAGAAGACCAGATGGGTCACTTTACAGGTCATCTCACCCATTGGCCACTGGTTATGCTGGACTAATGACACTACCCAGACAGGTAGAGTGAGAAGTACACAGAGGTCAGCCACTGCCAAATTGAAGATGTACAGGTGCGTTTCATAGCCAGTAGACTTGGACTGGAGATTGAGCCAAATCACTACAGAATTGGCCAAAAGTCCCATAACAAAGATGAAGATGTAGACGATGGCAAGTGTGTTTAACAGAGCACTTTTGTTCAAGGTACTGGAGCATGATACAGACTCCAGAATAATGCAGTCTCCAGAAGAGCAGCTGCTGTTTGGATCACTGGAGTTGATGCTCTCCATGTAATCCATCGCGGCAGCAAAATCTGCGGCACTCATTTGTGCAGAAGGTGAGTAGGAAACAACCTGCTGGAAAAAAAAAATTTGGTTAAAATAAATAGTCAAAAGCATATAAAGTCTTGATCAAGTCTGTGCATCATCTGATCTCTTGGACATACATTATATGGCTGTATAATCTGTATACAGTAAACAGGGATCAGAACGACTGACTACTTTGCATGTGTGCCTTGGAATGTACCAATGTGCATGGAATAGTTACATTGCTATTTTCAATACAGATCTCAGTTCACCGTTAGCCAGTTTATACAAGGCTGAATTCATGTGTCCATTTTTCTACATAGTTTTAATCCTTTAAAGACAAGCCCTAACATCCTGACTACAACAGGTTTCTGACAAAAACATTAAATCAGACACTCAACAGCTACAACAGCAAATCAAAACAGACAAAACAAACACACTACAATAACAGGAAAGCAATGCAACAAAAACAGAATGACAATGCAACACAAAAAAACCTTCTTGATCATTACATTGGATACCCATTTAAAGATTTGTAGACTAGGATGAAAATAGTAAAACACACTTACAGGTCTTAACAGTGATCACAAAGGTATTATGTTAATGTAGGCAAAGAGCCACCATGCCAGCCCAAACTAGTTTAGTTTCTTGGGAAATGTTTATTTTATGTTACTGCATATACACAATGTGTATTGATTTGCTCACTGTATAGTGCATTGCAAGAAATGACTCAGCCACATGCATAATAAATACAATAAATTAACAGTTGGTCAATGGCATATAAGAAGCAGTGCCCATGGCAGAATAGACAATAAGATAAATACATACTTACATACATACATAAATATAGACTCTCTCAAAAACTTACAAACACACACAAGGCTGTATGCTGAGGTCAGAAAGTACCACAACTGGAAACAATATACCTTCCAACTCCTCTTCAAACCAGGGGGTAAAGTTATCAAGCTGCACGTTTGAAAAAGTGGAGATGTTGCCTATAGCAACTAATCAGATTCTAGTTATCAGTTAATTAGTACAGTCTACAAAATGATAACTAGAATTTGATTGTTGCTATAGGCAACATCTCCACTTTTGCAAACCCATAGCTTGATAAATTTACCCCCAGGAATGACACTGGTAGCTTACATCAGTCCCCACTTACAATGGCATATTTTATAGAACATCTATGTGAGATTGTACTCTGTAACAAAGAGATCTGCTCACACTAAGTGGGAGTGAGGATTAACCGAGATCTCCTGTGTACTCATGAAATAAAAGCCACAAAACACAGACACACTTGTAATGTCCAGCTGGACAGCACTGTTCTTTTCTTTAATACAGATGTTATCCTATTTTATTTCAATAAACAATTATGAAAGCTGACACTTGTTGTTTGAATAAATGGATTCAATGTGAAGACGAATTTACCTATGTATTTCTATGATCTATTCCATCAAACTGAAAATAACCCCTAACGTATAGGGTATACTTTCCCTCTATACCAGTGATGGTCAACCTGATGGACTTCACGGCACTCCGACCTTCAAAAGGGCTGCACATTACATTAATTCAAAGAATTAAACAAAAAAGCCCCAAATGCCCTTGGCACATGCAAATCACTCATCCCAAAATGCCACTCAGCCCTCCCACTTGCCCCAAAATAGCCCCATAAGCCTTCAGACCCCCACTTGTCACAAAATGCCCCAACATGCTTCTTAGATCTTCCCATATGACCCTCACATTCCCGTCATAGCCCCCCCAAATGCCCTTCAGAACTATTCACGTGCCCAGTAGACCTCCCCACCTACCTATCAGATATTACATATCTCCATTAATACTGTATTGTACTCTATACCTGGGAGTCCTACTCTCCATTCTCTCTGCTCCTCCCCTTTTATTTCTTGACAGCTCTCAGCCCTTCTGCCCAAGCTCTCCACGGCTGGAGAAGCTCTTGTGGGTGGCGGAAGGATCGCCATGTAACATGGAGCCTGCAGAGGAATGAGGGACAGCACACAACACTCCCTCCTTCTCTGCCGCAGTACCTTCCTGTGGTGTGCAGAGGAGGTCATACAACGCTGAAGTCGGCTGCTCCTATTCAGTCTAATTCTTTACTTTCTAACAAAGAAGAGAGAAGTGAAACCTGTAGCAGCCAACGGGGGGCCGTAGACTAAGGCTTGTCTGACCTCCTGGTGCCCATCACTGTTCTATACCTTTGTAACCTATGCTCCCAAAACAGAATATTCAACTGGGAAACAAAATAGTCCAACAGAATTCCAGCACAAATGAACAATACAATGCATCATTCAGGAACAGATTCCACACTATATACAGTACAGCCCCACACTATGTACGTTCATCAGTCTCTTCCATTTCAAGATTGCATAACTTAAAGAGGACACTACTCCTAAATAAGCAACGATAAATCAGTCTAAAATAACCCCAGATCTGTTTTTCTTTTTACACGTGCCCTTTGATGACTAAATGGCCTTTAACCACATGTGCATCAGATCATACCCCCTCCCCTAACAAGAAACATATGTGGCACACAGCAAGTGTGAGTGAGGAGGGCACGCCATAATGGGTTAACATCTGTATTATCCTTAAGTGCAAAAAGATGTAGCAGTGAAGTAGTTGTCACACAGCAGGCTCTGGCAGTGACCTGATATACCTGGTCTAGCTGTGACACTGACCTGATGGTCTGTCAGCCAGTCACAATCATGGATCACTACGTTCTTACAATTCTGATACATGCTCTAGCAGAGCTAGAAATAGTTTAGCACTGGTGTTTTAGCAGAACCCACCATTTATACATTAACAGCCCTTAGTAATGTAATAAAATATGGGTATACTACAAGTCCTGCACCAAAAAAGGAACTGTTCCAAGTTAAGCATTATTGAAAATTAATATTACAGAAATAGATGTCTGCAAGTTGTATACATGGCCTTACATATATAGGGTCCTGGTGCATAGCTGCCCACTAGAGACATATAAGGATTATTTTAATCTCCTAGGCTAATATTAAGTGAGGATTAAATCCCTCGATTTGTTGTCTTTGTAAGGTAACTATTTTTTGTCAGGGAGCATCTGAATAGACTCTGCTTTCAGAATGTATGTATGTGTAATATATCAATAAACACGGGTTGGGTACTAAACGCAGAGAACAGAAAATCTGACAACAATTTGCGCGACATGACAAAAGCGATACTCTACTTACCGACAGCCTGTTCATGTCGACTGCTTGGAAAACAGACTTCATGAGAACCTTAATACCACCAATCACAGTGTCGCTCTCTAAAATGACGTGGTATTGGCCGAACGGGCTGTTGATTCGCCTCATTTGTTTGAAGTCTGTTTTCCAAGCGGTCGACATGAACAGGCTGTCTGTAAGCAGAGTATCGCTGTTGTCATGCTGCGCAAATTGTTGTTGGGTTTTCTGTAGTTGGTGAAGTGAATACCCCCGAATAGACACTAATTACCTTATTTAGACTTAGAAGCAAACCAGCTAAAGGGTGCAAACAATGTTGCAATGCAAAAGGTGCAAATGCAATTTTTTTGCACGCAGGGACAATACTGTCTGCATTTGCATGTAGCATACAAATACTGGACAGCTTTATTTTTACAATGTGCCCTCGTCCCTCTATAAATCTAAATCCCTCCCTGCTGTATAACATGGTTTAACCCAGATATAAAATTGTACCTTCTACATGAATTACCCTTAACTCTGTATGAGAGCCTATATCTCTCTGGCTGTATTCAAAAATCTAACTTCAGCCACTGATCCCCCTGATGACCAGATATGTGTATCCAAAGGATTAGGACATAAAAGTAGATATAATATCCTAAAAGTGACAGATTAGGTGAGACAGCGATTATATCAGCATCCCCTCTCATACAATGGCAGCAGAGTCCCTCCCTAACCTAACATGCACACAATTGTCTATTAGACTCAAGACCATGAAAGGGGATTCTTCTAATTAAAGATCATTGTCTGGGAGGGCTAATTACATTGTATCAAAGACTACAGGAAAAGCTTATGGACACATTGTAACAACAGCTATAAACTTTCCACCATCCTGCTTAGAAAAAGAACAAATCTAGGTGGCTGGATGAAGCAGTATTTGATGTAGTAATTGCAATAAATCAAATTTTAAGTGCAAAATGAAATATAGTTCAACATATTGCTGAAAGTATTTGAAAGATAAAATTGAAGATATTGGGCCTGATTCATTAAGGAAAGTAAAGCAAAAAAAGGAGTAACTTTGCACCTTGGCAAAATCATGTTGCATTGGAGGGGGAGGTAAATTTTAAATGTGATGGCAGATTTATAGTTGGGGTAAGGCATGTTCTAGATCAACTTTAAGTTTCAGTGTACAAATCAAGTTATCAAATATTTGTGTATATTTACATGAAAAAATTGCAACTATTTATCTTATGTGCAAAATAATAAACTAATTTGCACCCCTAGTATTGTAACATGTTTTTTTTCCAGTGGAAAGAAACATATTTGTTTTGCCTTACTTTCCTTAATGAATCAGACCTATTATGTTCCCTTAGCTTTGTCTGTGTTCCTGGTAAAGCACCAACCTAAATTCTTCACAATTAATAAAGACAGTAAAA
This sequence comes from Mixophyes fleayi, assembly GCF_038048845.1. Classification (NCBI taxonomy): domain Eukaryota; kingdom Metazoa; phylum Chordata; class Amphibia; order Anura; family Limnodynastidae; genus Mixophyes; species Mixophyes fleayi. The sequence continues at coordinate 113,419,398 of NC_134408.1, forward strand.
TGAATGTGTGCAGGTCTATGCTTTCTGCAGGAGTTTGTCTACTGTCCGCCTAGTGCATTCACAGCTATACTCTCACATCCCGGTTGTTAAATCGCCCCAAGACATTCACTCTCTTTTGTGGGATTGCTGGTCAGACTGGAAATGGATATGTTGGAGAGAGTCCTCCCTACTACCAGGAACCTCCTTATTCATTCATTTTAACTTATTGTCCTAAAATTCATGACTTAAATGAATAATGATAGTGATTGGAAATGGAACCGCCTTTATTACTTGTGTGTTTAATATGTTTTTATTACATTAGCTGAAATGAGCCTAAAAATGTTCATTCCCATATAAAGTGTGGACAAAATGCTGTATTATCCCCCCACTAGGCAGGGAATGCCCCCTAAATGTGCCCTTTCCACTCCTTGGATCTCACAATTCATGTTTTTAAATGTGGGTGCATAACTGGGCATATTCATGTACTAAGCTTACTCCAAACAAGGAAGACCCAAATATCTGCAGCTCCTCCCATCAGAACATGTAAACTTTGGCACACTTACAGACATCATTTTGGCCTGCAAATCCATATACATCCTGTAAGCAGGGGCAGGCTGGGCTGGGGGTCGGGGAGATCTTTCCCTGGACAGGTCCCATAATGGCCTATCTTGGGTTAGGTCACCTGCATTTTTTTCCTTAAAACTGATCATAATAGGCTGGGGAGTCGAGTCTTGCCCCCAGGCTAAAATTTGCCAGCCCCCTGCCTGTAAGAAGGTACTTCTCAGTAATAAAGATAAATAAGCAACACTCTAATTCCACCTATGATCATCTCTTTCTATTTTGTTTTCTGATTTAGAAATAATAAGTAATATGCAAAAGTACCAAACACCCTATTTCTAAGCCATATTTTCCCTAGACCAGTGGTTCCCAAAGTGTGCGCTGTCACAGCGATACCGCGGCCAGGAAGAAAAAAAAGACACAAAACTTACCAATCCGGCGGTGCCTAGGACCCAGCATCCTCCTCCTTCCTCACTGAATGTTATCACGTCCGACATATTCAGTGAGAAGCGGCAGGAGAGAGGAGGATGCTGGGACCCAGGCGCCTCCAGATTGGTAAGTTTTGTGTCTTTTTTTTCTTTTTGGCCGCGGCACTCCTGTGACGAAAGAAAAAAGAAGACAGAAGGCCAAGTATGGTAAAGAAAGGGAAGGAGGGGGCAGAGTGAGGATGAAGAGGGGTAGAGTGAGGATGAAGAGGGGCAGAGTGTGGAAGAAGGGGCAGAGTGTGGATGAGGAGAGCACAGAGTGTGTGGATGAAGGAGGGCACAGAGTGTATGGATGAAGGGGCACAGAGTGTGGATGAGGAGGGCACAGAGTGTGTGGATGAAGGGGCACACAGAGTGTGAGGATGAAGGGGGCACACAGAGTGTTTGGATGAAGGGGGCACAGAGTGTGATGATGAAGGGGCACAGATTGTGTGGATGAAGGGGCAGAGAGTGTTTGGATGAAGGGGTCATGAAGTGTGAGGAGGAAGGGGGCACAGAGTGTGAGGAGGTAGGGGGCACAGTGTGATCGTGAAGTTGCAAAGTGTAAAGGTGAAGGGGCACAGTGTGATGCTTTTTGTACATGTTGTTTTATTTTGTTTGATCTTATTCCACTTAATATTAGCTGTAAATTATTCTTCAACAGAAATATAATTGAAAAAAATATATAATAATATTCTTTTCCCTTGGATTTATGTATATTATTTTTGCAAACAACTTACTAAGTATTTCTGTCCTGACCTAAATACTTATTACGTTATTTTGACACAACTACTCATAAAATGGGACTGCTCTGTAATTATTTTGGAGGAGTGCCTTGAAAAAAATTATGGAGACTCTAAGGGTGCCGCCAACTAAATAAAAGTTTGGGAACCACTGCCCTAGACAATAATATATACATTGCTGCACAATGGACCATTAACTCCTCTTCAGACAAAAAACAACATATGGGACTGGGCGGGATGCGATGCATGGTTCAGAAAGGTTAAAAGCAAAGAACAGATTTTCACACCACTCTTCAAAGTCCCTTACCTACCACAGTGCCTGCTGATAAATCTACTTACAAAAGGTGACCGTGGCAAAGCTAGCAGCTTCTCATGTGCTCTCACTGTCAGGGGTCCCCTGTAACTCTGCATCCTGAGCTGTCAGCTTTGTGTGACTGCTCCATGGTTCAACGTCTCCAATGTCATGCCCATCCGGTATGTATTTATATACGTTCAGCTACACTTATAAACTGGACTTTATCTACTCTGTGATATTAGGATTACAGATAAATCAGGGCAAAAAATAATCCCTAGGTGTAGTGGTGACGTTAAGCAAAAACATGTTATCTGAAGTTCCTGTAAGCAACAGTATGAGAAGAGATTTTTAACTTAGACCCATTTGGTATGTAAATATTTGATCTTTCTCACTGCTGTAAGTATAATAAAAGCTTATTTTAAGCTAAATTTAATTAACATCATATCTAAATCAGAGGAAGACAAAATCATGTGCAGACAATTGCTCTTGGAGGAAATGCCCCCATGGCACAAAAGAATTGGTACAAAACAGCAAGCATGTCATACTGGAGAGCCTTTCTTCTTAGGGCTTGGCTTGCAGGTAGATTAGGGTTAGGTAACAATGTTTACAAATAGGCCACAAGGAAGTAGGGCAGTGGAAATTTAGAGTTTGTATTAGGCATCAAGGATGTCTTTAAGCTTAGGCTTTGGGGAATTCTAGAACAGACTTTAGGGTTAGGCTACATGGGATAGGCTGTGAGATAAATTAGCTGTAGGGTTAGGCTATGAAAGGAAGCACCTGAATGAAGATGATGTAGTATCCAGAGGCCATGGTATTACCCATACTTGCTAACTCTCCCGGAATGTCCGGGAGACTCCCGCATTTTGAGAGATTCTCCCGGACTCCCATGTGAGTGTGGCAATCTCCCGAATTCTGCCCACTTCACTAGGAAGTGCCCCACTTCCTAGTGAAGTGGGCAGAATTAGATCCCAAACGCTGCGATTCCCGGTGAATGGCCGAAATGACGCAATTTCGGTCGCCCCGCCCCCTCACGCCCACCTCCACTGGCTGGCTCCCGGAAGAGAGCTGAAGAAAGTAGGTAAGTATGGTATTACCCCATAACAATATACCACCTGCAATCATTTCTTTACCCTCTAAGGCCACCTGGATTGTGTGGTTTTTCAAGGTTTTGTGTAAAGGAGCTACGAGCAGAAATCCGGGGTAATTTACCGTAGTATCAGTAATAGTGGGCAGGCCACGTCACTTCTGACAGTAACACGGCCAATTGAATTACACCCTTAGGGGCCGGCCACGTTATTCCAGGAATAACCCTGCACAAATATTATTAACGTTAAAATGGTAATTTTAACCCAGATTTTTTCTCGCGGCCCAGAGCAAATAGGGTTAATTTTACCGTAGTAATGGTACTAGTGCGTTACTTTCATAAGTAACGCGGCCAATTGAATTCCCCTCTTAGGGGCCAATTCAATTCTGCAGCGAATAGTGCGGCGTTAACAGTATTACCGTTAATACGGTAATTTTAGCCTGGATTTCATCTCACAGCTCAGGGAGCCGCGAGTAAAAATCCACTATTGAAATTACCGTATTAAGGGTAAAACTGCTAACGCCATGTTATTCTCAGCACAATTGAATTGGCCTAGAGTGTTATATAACTATTACAATGTAAAAAAAATGTCATGAGTACAGACAATTTATAGCACTCACTTTATGTGCTTCAGTCTGTCAGACAGCAATTCTTAAGAGAGCAAACACCTGTGTACAAACTAACTTTAAATAAATAGTTACACTATTAATTACCTTGTCACATGTGCCAGCAGTGACAATAGGGATTTGCAGCAGGTTCTCTTGTAACCTAACTCCTTAGTACTTTCGGACAATGAGGCCAGGATTATGACTAGTTTTAGGGACAATAGAAAGCTGTTCTGAATGAAAAAGCAAGGTATGATCAAATTGTGTGATTTACCTTCAAATGAGGTCCAGATAAACAGGTTTATACAAATTAGATTAAGTAAAGGTCAGATTATAGTCATATTGGAAATCACAAAGGATCCCTGGGACTTTATCACAGTAGGAAGTAGCGAGTAATTTGGGTGAAGTTGATTTTAATTTGTTTACACACAATCAGGGGGCCTCTTCTAATGTCAAGGCTACATTCTTCACTGGAGAATCTACACACCTGCCTTAGTCTGTATGCACACTGGCATTCAAATCTTGTGTTTAAGATGCATATCTAAAAGTTGAGCCATACCTTTCAACTGTTGTTAGAAGTGGGGACTGGGGACCGACCACTGCTTTGGATAAACTGGGCACATCCCCATGAATGTGCCCCCTTCTGGTGCGGTGGTGCGCTCACGTTGTCCTAACACCCAACTTAAAAATTTGGAAGGTTACAGTCAAGCGCATGTAAATTGATGCAAAAATAAAAATTGCTCTACCAAATGTATAAGTACATATTTGCGTTTTAAATATGTTTAACTTGTGCTTCTTTGCAGTGCCTTTTTTGAAAGCCTCGTCTCCCATCCTAGTGTATCAGAGGCGCGGCAACACAATTAAAAACTTAAATTAATTTCAATGGGAGCGTATTGTAAACAGAATGAGATGCGTTTACATTTGACTAATTTTAAATATTCCATTAAAGTGTTACTGTATTTAATTCACAAGGTTCCATGGTCCCCTCTTTATAACACTTCCACAGTGCTGGTTCATGTCAGAAAATGCCCTTTAGAAATGATCCTCCCGAAACTGGGGTAATAAGGCACCCTGGTGAGCTCTTTATTCCATCCACCTCATAGAAACCCAGCAGCTATTCTCTGTTCTCTCCCCTGCTGTCTCTCTCTCTCACACTCCCTCTCATTTCTTTCCTTTCTTCATCAGCTGTCACTCCTGCCTCTCCCCTTTCACATTCCTTTTTTCCTGCTATTTTCCTTCCAGCTTTTAAAGCCAAACTAAATCTTCTCTCTCATTTTTCATAAATCTCTCTGTTCTTTGAAGGTAGAAATTGACCTTGTCAAATTGATTAAGCCTGTGAGTTTGTTTCAGGCCTCATAGTTCAGTTTTGAATAACAGTTTTCATTTAAATTACTTTACTTTTGGATATCAGGTTTTTTTTAAATTAAAATAGAACTGCTATGTAATTAGGAGGAATACTCCTAAGTCGTAGCCTTGTTACATCCAACAGTATTATCTGTTCCTTAGTGCAAATGACTTCTGCACCTCCACAGATGGGTGACTGGTCCATATGATATTATTTAGCATCGACTAGGTCCATCTTTGTAGATCCTGTACACAACAAGCACTGATGTCTTGCACTGCAAACTAGGGATGTGCACCGGCCACTTTTGGTGTCTCGTGTTTTGTGATTTGGATTCGGATTTGCTTGAGGTTTTGGGTTCGGATTTGTTTTGCAAAACACCTGACGAAAGGTTTTGGTTCGGATTTATTTTTAAAAAAGCATGAAAAGTGCTAAAAACCAGTTTTGTGGGTTTTTTTTCACTCCTACGCTATTATTAACCTCAATAACATTCAATAACAATCATTTCCACTAATTTCCAGTCTATTCTGAACACCTCACATTATTGTTTTTAGGCCAAAAGGTTGCACCGAGTTAGCTTGAGCACATAATGCCAAAAAAAGAGGTACAAGATGGAATTGTTCTGGGCCCTCCCTCCCACCCCTCGCGAGATTCGACGCGAGACTTGGACAACAGAGCCTTGTTTTCATTTTTTGCCCGCCGGAAATATCCGAACAGTGCTTAGATCCCGTTCGGAGCCGCACTGTTCAGGTGGGCTCGGATTAGCGGAATCCGAGCCCGCTCATCTCTACTGCAAACCCACACTCACAGGCAGTTCCAGTGTAAGTATTTTATGTACTGCTGAGTATGAGGAACACGTTGCCTATACTCACTGGACAGAACAAAAACAGTTGCATTCTAGGTCCAACAATGAACTTACTCAAGTATTATGGATCATGAGTACATACATTTAGACTGTAAGTTCTAACAGACAGGGACTCTCACACTATGTTTCAGTGTATGTTCCTACATTCATGGTATGTTCAATTGGTCACCCTGTTTGTACAGCGCCACAGAATATGTTGGCACCATATAAAGGACAAGGATATTAATTATTAAGAATTTTATTATGTATAAATAGTTCACACAATACTTTAGCAAAAAAAGTGATCCTGGGGACGCAGGCTAAAGGTGAAGGGAAACCTATCAATTATCTACAGGTCTGGCCTTTTACTTGGTTTACTAAAATAACAAGCTGCTAAATTCAATATATTTTTTATCACACTATGCATTAAGATAAGTAATTAAGGTGTAAAAGCTGATATTATGGCATAGTCTCTAAATCTCTCTACAGTATCTCTTCTTTGTCTTTGAAATTAGCGTTAGAGGACACAAGAATGGGCAAACTTTGGCTCACTGTGATGACCAACTGAGTTGTAGTAGACAAAAAGTTGTGGTACTGCTACTATTAAATGAGCTAATGCCAGCATGTTATTATTATTATTATTATTATCATTTATTTGTTGGGCGCCACAGGGTTTTCGCAGCGCCTTACATAATACGAACAGTAGACCATACAGGGTAAAACATTACAGAACAATAAACACTAAGTACCAATGTTCTATTACCTTGTTAGTGCTAGGCTTTCGCTGCGCCCCATAAATGTTTACAGTACTGTGCCGATTCAATATGTCACTTAAAAACTGCTTCCCGTCAGCTACTATAGGTAGAAACACATACAGCGGGTACAGTTTCTGTACTTATACATCTTGGACCTGATTCATTAAGTAGAGCAAAGCAAACAAAGGAGTAAATTTAATCCTAGACAAAACCATGTTACAATGCAAGGGGTACAAATTTGTTTATTACTTTACACATAAGTTAAATACTGGCTGTTTTTCATGCAGCACACATACTTGATAGCTTTATTTTTACACTAAAGTTGGGACATACCGTACTCCAACTATAAACCTGTCCCCACATTTTGAATTTATCTCCCCCTCCAATGCAACATGGTTTTCCCCAGGTGCAAAGTTACTCCTTTTTTTGGCTTTACTTCCCTTAATGAATCAGGCCCCTTGTATGCAAACAAGACTACTTACATGTTATTAACACTGCCAATACACCTGTCCTCCAAACTGATAAACAGCTTACAGCTCTATTTTCAGCAAATCAGCCCTCCATTATTAGTCAGACTACCGGCTCGCTATAGGGCTGGAATTAAATGATACAGAGTGACATACACTATAGCACTGGTGTTCAAACTTTCCTTTTATCTTTGATTCAGTGTGCCATTTTTCTGGAACCTCAAATGTCTGAATGTCTAGGACCCCAAATTAGATGGGTTTCAATATAATCAGAAGACTCCAAGAGAGGTTCTGCAACCCTGTTTGGGGTACTGACCTATATCCCCTCTGTGCTCTACAGTATGACAGAAGCACGTCATGATTCTCCCTCCATTACCTGTGCAAATACTGTAAATAATAATGCTCAGACAATGGTATTATCCTATTCTTATTATACCCTTCTCTGCCGAGCAAGCCAACTATACACTAACAACATAATATGTCATCAATTAACGGACAAAATACTGTGATTCAAGGGGTTAAAATCTACCAAGTAATAAGGTGAAGATCCCTTTTATTTGCTCTGGACTCCAGTTTCCTGTGGTTCAGACCCTTATCAGTTCCTTTTCAAGTAATTAAACCAGGTATACCAACAGCCAGTCCACATTCAGCCCTACTTTCCAGCATAGGTGCACGTTCTAAGGAATGCCACAAAATTCACAGGCAAACAGTTAAACTACAACAGACAAACAAGTTCTCAAGTGGACACACAAAGCAGGGTCCTGAGACAATTCACAACATTTAACTGTATGACTGGAGAAGTGACAGTGTGTATTGGGACTCAGGTTTATACCAGGTAAATAAAGGCATTATGTGTTGATGATTGTGATCGGGATGGGGGGGGGCAGAGTGCATATATGTGCAAATTGTGTTTTTCCTCAGGGCAGAGAATAAAAAGAGAACTAACCATTGTTTGTGATAATAATTACGATAATGTAACAGCAATTAACACCACAAAGTACAGATGTGTGAAAACATCCTAAGAAATAAAAGGGAGTGGAGCACTGAGACAAGGGAAACACAATTTAATGAGTGAGGGATTGTGTGACTGCATCTTTCAGAAGAGACTATGAAGTTAAAGAACAGGCAAAAAGTGATGGGCAGTCTATGAGACCTGATTTGTGTCCATTATTGTTTTTTTATCCATGTCACGTTTACCCCATTTACTACAAGAGTTGCAGAGTTCAGCCTGGGGTTATCAATAGAAATGTGCTGGAAAGACTAATGTGTGACTCTCAATGGAAAACAAATGGCCGCAGAGTGATAAAAGTTAAGTTCAGTATGCAGAATGTAAATCCTTCTCTGTACCAATGTATATAAGTTTTATCCTAAATGCACTGCCTGTAAGTTTAAAAAGGTATAGTAAATGCTGGGGCCATGGGTTTTATTCCAACCAGGGAAATATTTGCGTGATCTGAAGTTCGTATGTTCTCTGTGCTTTTTCCAAAAGCCATATTAGTAGGTTAATGTTAGTGTGTGTTAGTAAATTTACACTGGACAGTGACTGATGTGAATGATTAGACATTGTGTCTATAGCGCTACGTAATACTTTTGCATTATATAACTATAGATTAGCAAAGGTAAAGTATAGTTGTGAATTAATATGGACAGTTAATTATCAACTGTAAACTGCCAGAAGTAAGTGTGTGTGTGTGTATATATATATATATATATATATATATGTATATATATATATATATATATATATATATATATATATATATATATATATTGCAGTTAGTGTTGCTATACTTCTGACAGTTTACAATTGATATATATACATACATGCACAGGTAAATCTGTTATTCCCTGTTCACTGCTGACTCATGTTCTACTAATAGTTTATCTCCATTTGTAAGGCACAAACTACATGTTACAAGATAAAACTACTTCAGATCGATGTTCTGCCTCAATAAAGCCCTTCCCATTGTTTTTACCAAAAGACAAACCAATCACCCCTTCCTGACTTTTATCATCTGAAATACACATTTATATCAATAAACATATTTAAATCCATTTTAGAACAGCAATAATAATAGTTACATAGGTAGATCATTATGTACAAAGACAATATAGGTAAATTAAGGACACATATTTGAAGGCACATATTTAAGGACACTTCTGGACCATGTAGGACTATTCTGTCAGCTGGTGAAGTTTTGCTTCTCTCCAATGACTGTTAGGTACAAGGCAGAGAGATGGGGAGACTGTATCGTGTAATGAATGACACTGTAGGCAGAGTGATCATAACTCACAGCACGTGTTACTGCCAGATACACAGCACGATACAGTCACATATTCTCCAGCATACTAATCATAAACTCATATTAGAAACTAAATGTAAATGCTCCCTAGCACTGACAGGTCTGGGTCTAATCACCCAGAACACATTAGATCTCCTACTTTAAAAGTTTCACCTGGTTATCTTTTTTGTGACAATCAATATTAATATCTCTGCTGTCAAAGGTAAAGTGACACTGACAAGACACTGGGTGGAGTCACCTTTCCATCCCAACGATCTAGGTAACTTTCACCCTTCTGCTTACCCTGATCCAAGAATGGGGTGCACAGAAACTAGCGCAGCTCTCTCACTTCTCTCAGTCTGGAGTGTCTGTGAGTTCGGAGATTCCCTGCGCTGTATATATAAGAGAGCAGAACAGCGCCGCTAGGGGGAGCCCTCACGTGTGCATCCTTCAGATCTGGAATAGGGATTATATAGGGCCAGGTCTGTGTCTGGCATTCTGGTCATAACAGGAGGGTTGGAACGTCCGACAGGAGTGATTTTAGGGAAGTCATATAGAGAGACTACAGCAGATTGGTATCAGTAGAAAGCAGGCAGAAATTACTGACCAGGAAAGTACATAGGGATCAGTCTTTACAGAGAAAAGACAGGAGGGAATGCAGTTTACGAGCATTCACTTGTAAACTCCTTTTTTTTTTAATGATGAGGAATGCATCTTTCTTGTTGGAGAAGACTTAGGGCTAGATTTACTAAACTGCAGGTTTGAAAAAGTGGAGATGTTGCCTATAGCAACCAGATTCTAGTTATCCTTTATTTAGTACATTCTACAAAATGACAGCTAGAATCTGATTGGTTGCCATAGGCAACATCAACATCTCCATGTTTGCAAACCTGCAGTTTAATAAATATACCCATTAATCTTTTATCACCAGAAATGTTTATCATTTAATTTAGTCATGTATTCAATTTTTGTTAGTACTTTATGGTAAGCGTACAAAAGATTGATATACAGTAAAGTGATACAAAAGTTTTAGAATGCAAAAAAACACAAAGTTCCTTGCAGTAAATATAGGACATGATTATGATTTATCAGGCTTGTTGTATATTAAATGGTATGGGGAAAGTCTGACCTGCCACTGCAGAAAGAAAACTCAGATTTGTGATGTTAATTGAAATGTTTGCAGAATATTATCACTGTTCTGTTGGATTTAAGATCTTTTATTTATATACCCACTTAAATGTTTATGGTCTGCAAAAAAAAGTTTCCTATTTCCTTGATCGCTAGAGAAAGAAATAAAAACTTCCAGTCCCCTTTGAATGACCTTAAATTCAGAAAGTGCATGTATGTGGTGCGCTAATGCAAAACAGGACATATGTGTGCCACTAAATAAATTCATGCCACTTTCCTGCAGACTTCAGGAGTCAAGAGCCAATTAGTGTCCTTTAAAGGCGAGGTAATTATTGTACCTCTAGTTGAAGGAGTTAACTATTGTGACAAATTTCAATTAACACAGAGGGGGGCAGAAGTAGTTGAGCAGAAGCAACTGCAGGGTCTCCATAAGTGAGGAGGGCAGCTATGCTTTCACAAACATTTTAAATAGTTCTTTAACTTTTACTGAGCAGCATATTTTTTTTGCTTTGGAAACATCAATAAATCACAGGGCCTTTCAAAGAAGAGGCAGTATATTGAATTCCCCAGTGCTATGAATTATATGCACACAATCTTCAGATTCTTATTGGCTGATTGTGCACATATTATAGGGTTTTGTTTGCACATTTTAAATAGCAAATCATATTTTTATTCAAACACAGGATGGAAGGTTATATTTGTTGTATTATATAAAGCCTAATAGAAAATGACTTTCCCTATGAAAACAAATGTTTGCAAAATTTTATTGCACTTAAAACATGGGTCTGTTTATGTGGGTGTAAGTCCGTCTGCCGAAAACCTGGCACATAGGCTACAGATGCGGAGCAGGATGCGTCTTGGGGTGCATCCGACTCAGCATATGGGTTGAAATGCTCCTTTTTGCTGTAAGTCATGTCCAAGTTGTGTTCATGTCTGAGCCAAAGGGCTGGATTTACTAAGCTGCGGGTTTGAAAAAGTGGGGATGTTGCCTATAGCAACCAATCAGATTCTAGCTTTCATTTATTTAGTACCTTCTACAAAATGACAGCTAGAATCTGATTGGTTGCTATAGGCAACATCCCTACTTTTTCAAACCCGCAGCTTAGTAAATCTAGCCCAAAGTGTAAGAAACTGTTTCTCCCAAAATTGATATCTCAGATTAGCATTCCCCTGTATGCCTCTGATTGCGGCCTTGTGTTTTGAATGTGTTATGTGTAAAAAAAAAAGTCAGTCTAGATGTCAACACCAATGTCACATCTTTACAATAATAGAGTGTTGCATAAAGACGTACAGGTAGCAAATCATTACGAACAAGCTGCTTTGTTCTCCAACAGGATAATCATGTTTATGGCTATTCCAGTGTATGTAATTATTACTCTGTATTTTCACCTTTTTGTCTACTTACAGGACTATTGAACATTTGTGACTTCTCCTTCTTTGCACACAGTACATATATCAGAACCTTTCAAAGGGCACTTTTATTCCGAAGCAACAATTGATTCAGTGGTCTTGAGGCTGAGATGACTCCTATCAGATCATCATCAATTTATATCGCCACCAATTCGGCAGCGTTGTACAGAGGAGTTCCTTCAGAGGAAATGTACGCAAACACAGGTAGAACATACAAACTTCACAAATAAGGCCCTGGTCAGGAATCAAACTCATGAACCCAATGCTGTGAGGCAGAAGTGCTAACCACTGAGCCACTGCCTGAGTGGTGAAGGTGCTCTAGTACTTGAGGCTACTGTTGGGTCTAAATCCACCAGGCATCTGTATCCAGCAATGGCGTGGAGACTTTCACTTTAGCAGCAGTTGCCATGGACAAACCAAGAAGTCAATTTGTCAGAGAAGATGTTCCTGTCAGGCTCTCTGTAGAGATTCAATGTTGTGGATCCTTGAACCTTGGAGTCTAGTGCAAATATATGTCTATGCTGCTGGAACGGTCTGCTGGCATAAAGTAGGGCTCGTCATGAGCTGCACTCATGGCAAGCTAAGCTCTCTTGTGAGCACAGCTACCATGTAGGATTCCTCCCAATTTCCACAGCACTTTCCTTTGATAGCTTTTTTGGATCCTGGCAGGTGAGCTCCCAAGGGGCTGCTATTGCTGACCTTGCTACAGAGTTCTATATAACAGGTATCCTGTGGGGGTGTGAGGGGTTGTGTCCGCTGTATCTGGAAATCCCATTAGCAGTGAGATTATTGGGTTTCACACTTTGTGCACTTTCTCTCTGATTAGTGAACTGGTAGTAGATTTTCCTTCTTGTCATGATTACATTTGTAGGACTAGGAAGACCAGGAAAATCGCTCACCATTCAGAAACAAGGACAGCCACACTTTTCTGATGGGTTAGCAGTTATATTTCTAATTTGGCTATATGTATAATTTGAGTGATCTATCATCATCAGCAGCAGCAGCTATTTATATATTTAAATTCCCTAACACACACAAAGGCCGAGAGAGATTACGGTCAATTTAATAGTAGCCAATTAAAATACTAATATGTTTTTGGAGTGTGGGAAGAAACCGGAGCACCTGGAGGAAACCTACGCAAACACCTATGAGATCCATCTGAAAGCAGAAGGTTTGCAAATGGTTCAGGCATGGCAGGTAAGGGCCATCTATTCCAGCTTATCCTTGGTTATTGAGTTGGCTTGGAAACCAGATATTCTCTGTTTTGCTTTCTTGATGACATTAACCAGGCATATTGTGAGTCTATTAGTTCTTGATGGCTTTAGCTTGGTTATCAGTGTCACTGTAAATCTTAAAAGTGGGACAATAAAGATATTAGGTTATTGATGCAACTAAGGTTTTAGAGCCAGTCCTTTCTAGTGAGTGTAGCTTCTCCCAGGCCATTGGTGGGATTGTGAAGGAGTTTCTACTTGCAGTGGAAATAAGCAGCCTGCAACTGAAGGATTGCATGTAAGGTCTGACACAAATAATCCTGCAGGGTGGGCCACCTCTTGTATAGGTCATGCACAGGAGTAAGCTCAGTGTCGTGGTTGATAATGCTTCACGTTAACGGAGTGAAGCCGGTTAAGGTAGAAGGGATGTTTCTGTAGTGTTGTTGCTGAGAGTAGAACCAGTCTGCCAGTGGTTTAGTGGGTCTAGTGCTGGATAACATTAAAGTTACTTGCACTGTTCTTAGGTTGCTAAAAGCAAATGATAATTAAAACCAACACACAATATAACTTTGTGGATAAGTCATATTGCAGAAAGCAATACTGTTTCCACTTAAAACATCCATATAAACTATTTGCACTGTGTAACAAACTGAAAATCAACCCTCATATAATAATAATAATGGTATTTTAATGAAAAATGTGAAAAATACAATAAAGATAGAAAGAAAATCCATAAACATATCAGAAATGTAATAAAGGTCATGAAATCATATAATCTGGATTACTGTCAACCATGCATGGTGCTCCTGAACGGTTTGCTTGAGTAATAAAACTGAATAGTTTATCTCCCTCACTAAAAATTAAACACTGTTAAAGAACATTTCAATAATTCACTCGTGGCTCTAAATAAGTAAAGAAGTAAATAAATATGTGAGTAGTAGCTAAGTTAGTTTATTTAAAGCTCCCTTATGCACAGAAAGTGTATTGCAGATTTAGACTCAAAATGTACAGACATCAGAAGTAAACAGACTTCACAGATGTGTAATTCGGAATGGACTTCAGCAACGAGATTAACCTGACAGTTGTCCCTCCCTTCCTCAAGGGTATCGTTGTATTGTCAAAACCATTATTGATATGAACAGATCAATGACATTTAACACTTAAAAAATTAAATTAGTTGAACATTCTAAAAATCTTAACATTGTTAACTGAGAAGGGTTTACATATGTTAAAATGGCAGAAACAAATATAATAACAAACCATAACAGTAAATGTATATTGTTATTGTTATGATGAAGTGAAATAAAGTCAATCCACATTCTTAGTGAGACAAAAAAATTGCATTTATAAAACAGATCCTGTGGGAACCAAGTGTTTAAAACGCTGATTCCCAAAGTAAAAAACAAGATCAGTGATTTCAACCAAGAGTAAACCACAATAAAGGGGAAGAGAAAGGGATATAATTGTGTCCAAATTTAAAACAAAACGAGCCAAAGAATTGGGGGTTAAAATCTATAGGGGTTGTCTTTGACATGCTATCAATCTTACGCTCTCCTCTTCAATGCCTAGATTCTAAAAAGTTCCAAAAGTGAACAAGATCAGACCTCCAGGACTTCTTATTTTGCGCACAGAGTTGAATAGCTAGTGGCCTCTGGGCAGATGGCCACCAAAGCAACAGAGAGGAACATTGGGGTCTATAGACTAAATCAAAAATAGAGAAATAACTAAAATGTGAAACTCAATCATCCATATTTGTCTGAGTACATAGGCCCCTAAGTTTTTTAAGATCAGATTAGCATGGTATGTATTGATGTGTGCGGACACACTGCACTCAAGTGCCTTGGTATTGAATTAAATTCTTAGTAAATAGTGCACAGATTGCCTGCAGACAAACTGGAGGATCTGGCTCTTTCTGGTGTAATCGGTATGATCTGCTACGAAGATCGCTTTGCGGTTTGTGAAGCTGAATATTGTTTTGCACAATTTGCTGATAGGCAAGACCTTTAGCCAACATTTGTTCACATAGATGAAAGGCGTTGCACAGACTGGGGAATTTCAGATTCCTAAGTGTACGTTATATGAGTGTACTTTTGAATCAGATATTTTAGTTGTAGAGCAATGTAGCACTTTCCAATAGCTTTGCAGAGAGAGTGGCTAGAGTCTTAAGGGTCTATTTAATAACATATGGCGATAGGGCTCATTTTCTCTCCCCAGAAAGAGTTTTCTTTCTGCTTTGCTGGGCCACTTTCAAAGAGATATGTGCTAACATGATTAGGCAAACTGGTTTACGTATGCGCAGTATAACTGAAAGACTGAGGACAAGACTGGAGAGGAATGACTTATCTCATTTTACTTATGTTTTGTTATGTTTGATACTTGTACCACAGTGGTCCTTGTTAAATAGGATTTCCATGCTTTGCATGAGGAAGGAGACCCAGCTAATCTTACCACCGGTGGGGTCTACACGTGATGCATAGGGCGAAGGTCTTCTCTGGCCAAAACACCTGTTTTTGCTGGATATTGAACTTTTAGGCCTAAAATAAAAAGATAGATGTAAACCCCTATACCTGGGAGGTGAGTGCATCTGATTTTAACTGCATTTTAATAGTGTTTAAAGCATATAGGTCAGTGTAGGACCTGCATATAATGAGGTACCCTTGACGTGGGATGCAGGCTTAAGTCTTTTGATCAAAATATGAACTAATACCTCATGTTTTCATTTTACTAGACACACACAGATATGCAGTTTAGAGGATAAGCGCTGACAACTTTCTAAAATAAAAAGAGCCTCTAGTTTCAAGTTGGATACACATAACTTTAACCTTCTGGAACATTTTTTAAATAAGACAATTTTTTTCTGTTTGTAACTCTGCTTGCATGGTTCAGGCTTCAAATACTGTGGCTGTTTAATCTTTTGTCATCGCTCACTTACATTGTGATCTAGTTCTATCATGCGTACGATTGAACTCTTGGCTTCAGGTGTTCATGCATGGTATTGGCATTGTTTTAGTGGATGATCTTGTATCCAAATGGAATATTTTTGGGATTTGGCTCCATTGAGATTTTCTGAGGGGCTAGTAATTACTAGCCGCAACAGATGCACTTATCTAGCCCATATAACATTCTCCAGTTTCTAGCATTTGGATGGCTAATGGTAGCATCTGAAATAAGTAGTGGAGCTTTGTTAAACTGGTTGGTGAGAGAGGCGAAGTACTGATCATTACTATGTTTTGTTATGGTATTTAGGGCATTTGTTTGCATCAATTATAGGTCTTCCTTCAAGGTTGCATTGTTCCACCCTGCTTTTGATTTGGCCTTTTGTGTGGCTAAGCAGAATAGCAAGTTGGTAAACAATAGGGTTTATTTACTGGGTAGCATACAGGGACAGGAGTATGAGTACCCAGTGGCACATAACTCTGTTTTGTTGCATGCTGATTCCATTTGCAATTCATTTCCATTTTAGGCAATGCCAGGCATGTCTTGAACTCACAGTTGTGTTCCAACTAAGTTTAAAAGCTTAGGCCATTAAGTGCAATGGTAAGTTTACCTTAGTTCCTTTGTGGTTTTTTCTTTTGTTTGTTAAATTTCTGAATTTTTGACTCCTTAGTATGGATTATGAGTCATTTCTATGTCTTTTGGGTAGTAAACAGGGCATCCGCAAAAAGAGATTCCATAAAAACACCTAAGAAAGGTCATTTACTAAAGCACATACAGTAACTTTCGACAACCTGTCAGATCTCAGGTGTCCCACATGTTGCCCAATCAGGTGCTGGGAAAAAAGGGATACTTTTCTATACTTCCAAACTTAGACTCACCAAGGAGTAGGTGATTTATTCATTTTCTCTCCAAACGTAAAAAAAGTACACATTTGTAGTGACTAAGGGAAGATTCATAGGAAGTTTATTATTTTGTACAATGCCTGTTTGTACCTACTGACAATACATTTAAAATGTATTTACTCCACTCTGATACTTATTCATAAAACACAATGGAAATGTGCTTCTGGGTAGGAAGAGGAGAAAACATGAACATTAATGGCTAACTGCAACGTTTCCTGAAATATTAATACAGCATTACTCCTAATTCAAATGAAATTTTTCTAATAGGACCCTACCTCAATTCTACACTTTTCTACTGGTATCAATAGATACCTGCAAGAGGCTAACCTATTGTAATATTTTGTAAGTCGTTTGTTACAACCAGCAACGATTATATATCATAATAGTATAGAAGCGCCTCTTCATGCTCCCCGATTATAGGGAAGCTGAACTACCATATGGATCTGTACACTCTGTGCAAATTATAATTTTCCTATATCAATCAAATGACTTGGTGCAGGGGAGCTGCTCAAACTGGATATAGGACTAGAAATGGTGATTTGAATGTGGAGCATGATCATCATCATCATCAGCACCATTTATTTATATAGTGCCACTGATTTTGCAGCGCTGTACAGAGAACTCATTCACATCAGTCCCTGTCTCATTGGAGCTTACAGTCTAAATTCCCTAACACACACACACACACAGACAGACAACAGAGAGAGAGAGACTAGGGTCAATTTTGATAGCAGCCAATTAACCTACTAGTATGTTTTTGGAGTTGTTCATTGACCACTCTGGTATGGTCCAGTGGCGGATCCAGGGGGGGGGGCGATCGGGGCGATCGCCCCCCCTAGCAGACACTTGCTGCCGACGGCGGGGGCTTGCTGCCGGCGGCTGCACACTATGTGCAGGTCCGCTCGGCAGTGACAATGTGCTGCCCGGCTGCTCTGACTGTGTTTAAAACACAATCAGAGCAGCCGGGCAGCACACTGTCCCTGCCTGTCACGGCTGGACGGACCTGCACATAGTGTGCAGCCGTCGGTAGCCTAAGATGTTAGAAAGGGGCGGGGCCTAAATCCCCCCCCCTAAATCGCCCGGGTACAGCATTTTTCTAGATCCGCCCCTGGTATGGTCTGTAGCAATTCGCTAGAACTTTTACACTAAGTTAGGGCAGTGGTTCCCAAACTGTGCGCCTAGGCTCCCTGGGGTGCCTCGGTGATCTCACAGGGGTCCATCGGCCAGGGCTAGTGGTAAGCAAGTCGGAGGACTACTTGGTAATTATTTTGGCTTAGGGGTGCCTTGAAAAAATTATGGAAACTCTAAGGGTGCCTTGAACTGAAAAAGTTTGAGATCCACTGAGTTAGGGAGTTAGAGGTACATATTGCTAGCTGTAAATTGAAATTGATATCAGTTAGCTCTATTTAAAATAAATGTTGTTTCAATTATGGGAAAATCATTAAAATTTCAAAGAGGTGGAAGAAAGCCTTTAAGGTGTTAAGAACACTGCTATGCACACTAGGATTAGCTTCTTTTTACCAGTCACTAACCATATTTTTTTATTCCATATTATGAGTATTCATGCGTATGGTCTAATAATGTTTTTCTTTTATATGCTGTTCCAAAGAATTTAATGCTAAGAGTTTAATCTGTGAACATGGCCTGCACCAGGCCACTCACTGTGCACAAAACATAGTTTATTTTAGTATACAGAATCCTTTTTGTCATGGTACAGTTCAAGTTGGCAAGCCTGTGATTTGTAGGATTTATTCTCCATATTTGCTTTTGGCTACACATTTGTTTGAGCTGGTCCTCTGTAAATCCCGGTCTGGAGTTATTAGGCTGCGTATCTAGTGGCGTTAAAAATGGATATTTTGTACACATTTTATAGTGTAAGTAAAAATTCACATAAACCACATTGCGCTGATGCACACACTTGACGTGCATTTGTACATGTGTTTGTATAGTTTGTAACCGCTTTGATGCCTGTCAAACTCACTGAAATAAGAAGTGTTCAAAAGAATGCAGTGCAATGCAAGTTAAAGACACATAGGACCTCATTTAGAGTCGGACGCAAAGTCCGTTTTAGGCGCATCTAACCAAAAAACACTACCACGCATGTGCAGAAAGCTCCAAATCCGCCTGCATCTTGGACGCAATTAACACTTGCGACAGCTTGTGACTCACTACGAGAGAATGGGAGGAACATCCTAGTCGCAGTGAGGCGCAGACGCAACACACGTCAAAACAGGGCTAAAGCTGTGCGGCAGGAATTAGGTGGCGTAAGCGTTAGCTGGCTGTAGGAACTGCTCGCAGCTCGATAGGGTATTAAGAGTGGGACGCAAATGGGGTTTGCTTGCAACTCGTAATACTCTACCAAGCTGCGGCACACTCCCACTCCTACACTTCTTACACGGACTTTGCGTCCGACTCTAAATGAGGTCCATAATGTGTATGGTCTTCTTTGGTAGAATGATTTTTATTTTCCCATCTGTTTATATTCACTGTACTTGATTTAAAATGCAGGTTAAACACATAATTTAATGCCAATGGGTATGTAAGCTTAAATATAATATTTTAACGTACTGCACTGAACTCATAAAGGGTTTGTGGGTATGGAAAAATGTATACCCACAGCAAAAATTATGTTTAGTGATGTCAAAGATCTATTTTTGCACAAATGTTTCCACTTCAATAGTAAGCACATTGAATTGGGTGTCAAAGTTTAAATCCTATAAAAGGAGCTGGTTGAAACTGCACAATCTAGAGCTATCCTTTCGCAATGTGTGCTAGGCGACTTGTGCACCTCATATTGCACCTAAATGAGATATTGGGGTAGACGTATCAAACCTTCTAAAAAGGAAACGTAAAATCGTTGCCCATAGCAACCAATCAGATTCTAGCTGTGATTTATCTAGTATTTTCTAGAAAATTAAAGCTAGAATCTGATTGGTTTAGATCAGATATTGACCATACTTGCCCACTCTCCCAGAATGTCTGGGAGACTCCTGAATTCCAGGTAGGTCTCCCGGACCCCTGGGAGAGAAGGACATTCTCCCGCATCCTGTTCACTTCCTAGTCCTCAGTGAATCCTGTCATTTTGGATACTTTGGATACTTTCTCATCCTTCTGTTCTCCACACTAATTAAATTACTTTGGCAGGTGAGCACATTTGTTTCTATGAGAACAGCAAACTAGTGGTAACTGAGAGGAGAAGACAGCCAGTTATTATAACAATACTATTATCTTCCAGACTACCTTTACTTCCCTGCAAGTTTCAGAATGAGACGAGTGAGCCCTTCAAAATGATCAACACTACAAATGAATCCCCTCTTCTCCTGATTAGATAAATGGAATAGGAAAAATATTTCAGGTTAATGATCTATGCAAATACTTATTTTTAAAACTTTATATTATTCTCCCTTACCTTCAAAACCACTGCTGGGTAGATCAGCCTTGTAAGGGGACATACCCAGTAAAAATTTGACCGTTTGGTACAGTGATATTCAAGCTGTAATCTCCAGTCATCCGATTATAGAGATCATTGATCTCTACGGGAACCGCATTGTCAGTACTCTGACATTTGTTTCATATGCTGGAAGGACTAAAAGATACTCCTGGCATTGTTCAGGTCCAGCCAGGGAATGAGAGAAATGTCCATGTATACTGACAGTGGCCTTACCATAGAGATCAGTGATCCCTATAAGCAGATCTGTTCAAGTTGCAACATATCTAAACACTGATACATTGTTCAGATGGAAAATGCAGTCAAAGGTGTAGTGGGTAACAAAAACAGAGATTACACAGAACCACTAATATGCCCTCTATACTCGGCTGCCTCTTCCCTCTCATCAGCATGGAACTGATCATCTTCATGACAAATACATTAGTAGAAATACTTCCAGATTACAGTTTAAACTCACCATTAAGAGTAAAAATTCCTCTATACTTATGTTTAGATTTCACATTTCAGATGTTGCCAGTGGCGGATCCAGGAGGGGTCGCCCCCCCCCCCCCTCCCCCCTAGCGGGGGCTTGCTGCCGGCGGCTGCACACTATGTGCAGGTCCGCTCGGCAGTGACAGTGTGCTGCCCGGCTGCTCTGATTGTGTTTAAAACACAATCAAAGCATCCGGGCAGCACATTGTCACTGCCGAGCGGACCTGCACATATTGTGCAGCCCCCAGCAGCCTTGAAGTCAAAAAGGGGGCGGGGCCTAAATCGCCCCCCCCCTAAATCGCCCGGGGTAGGATACTTTTCTAGATCCGACAACAACCTTCTGACCAACATTGCAACACACACAGCCCACTCAGTACTTTTACCTTTGCAGTCTGGCTGTTCCATTGTGCAATATGATGTAGCACATGCCCTTGTGTTTCTAACTCCCATTGTCCTATAGATTGTAAGCTTTCGAGCAGGGTTCTCTTACCTCTCTGTCTGTATGTATTACCCAGTATTGTCTTATTAATGTTTGTTCCCAATTGTAAAGCGCTACGGAATTTGCTGGCGCTATATAAATAAATGTTGATGATGATGATGATCCGCCCCTGGATGTTGCCCTGGCATTTGTGAAGTTACCACAATGACTTAAGACTATAAGCCAGTGGTTCCCAAACTTTCTCAATTCAAGGTACCCCTAAGCCAAAATAATTACCGGATAGTCCCGTTTTTTAAGTAGTTGGGTCAAAATAATTTAAGATGTATTTAGGCCCCTTCGCCATATCACTCTGTATCCCCTTCATCAAATCACTGTGTCCCCCTTCGCCATCTCACACTCTGTGTCCTCCTCTTCATCAGCTCTCACTCTGTCCCCCCCTTCAATATCTCAATCTTCCCCTCCCCTTCAGCTTCTCACACTGCCCCCGTTCAGCATCTCACTCTGTCCCCCCCTTCAGCATCTCACACTCTGTTCCCCTTCACTCTCCGTTCCTTTACTTACCTTCTTTCCTCATTTTCTTCTGTCTTCTTTCCTGATGTCCTCTCTGCTGCTGCTCCTCACTGACACTGTCGGACCTGATGACGTCAGTCAGGTGAGAACAGTGAGGAGGAGGATCCGGCGCTGGATTGGTAAATTCTTTTTCTTTTTTTCTTCTTCTTCTTCTTTTGCAAGGGAGCCGCGGCGCACACTTTGGGAACCGCTACATAAGCCCATAAGTGACATCAAGCAACTGAATGTTTATTTTTGAAAGCTAAACATTCCACCCTGTTACTTTACTAAGCTACTCGTCATACTGTATAATGAACATTTCTCTTTTTATCAGGTGACATTTTGCCTTTTACAATTTGGACGTGCCAGTCCAAAATAACATTGACCAGAGAAGTCTGCATGAACTTTATTGAGGGTAATGTTTCCTTACATTTAAAAAAATAGCACATTGTGTCAGAAAAGTCTGTTCTTATTAAAGCAGGCTTCATTTTTAGATGAGTAAGTCTACTTGTTTCGAGGGTTTGGCACAGTATTGCATTACATGTTGACTGGAATCACTGTGGGGCAGAACATTCTCTGGTACTGTATGTTGACTCGGATGGAGTAAAACCAGGACTGACACATAAACAGATCTAAATACATTAGGACAGAGCTACAGAACATTGCCGCCCCAGCATGGCTCTGCAGTGTTAATTTAATCTGACACTGCTGGTTTATTTTCAGTGTTTTCATCCTTTACAAAGATCCCTTATGTTCTGATCTCAGACTGTACAAACTGCTGGAACAGCGCTAATCCCCAGGGGTAACACACAAGCTGGCCGGAGAACATGATCTGGAACTGGGCTTTAACAAGTTGTTGAAAAGTCGCAAATGATGATAATTCAATAAGGCACGGCAGGAGTCCGGTTACCATCTGATAAGACAACTCCAGGGACTGCATCAATAAAGGTTTTTGTCATTATCCTTTTTAGTTTCACAGAAAGCATTTTGTGGCAGGATCTATGGGTGATTGTGTAATGATTATATCATTTTAGATTGGAAGCAGCGGTAGCGGACTGACATGTGTAAGATGTTTCTTCAATCTCAGTGAAGACGTTTCCTACTGTTCCATATGAGTTTACCAGATTGATTGGAGATACATAATTAGCCTCAGATGGACCATTAAAGTAACCAGAATATGGTAAAAATAACTTTATTAACCTATGATATTATTTTACTTATATAGTAGCGACATGTTAAGGAGCTCTTTAGAATCAGATGATTTTATTCATCAGTCCATGCCCAGAACAGCGTCCACTTTAATTTTCCTACCAAAAACACATATACGCAAACACCAAATTTGCCCAGAAGCCAAGTAACCTGCCAGTCTGTGGACTGCGGGAAGGAAATAAAGCACCCAGTGGAATCAAATACCAATATGAGAAGAGCACACAAGACAGCATCCTGCGTCAGTAAGTGAACTAAAGACTCGATGCAGTGCTGACCGCTGTGTATCACAAAATCATTTACCAAATCAATCCATATTTTAAAGTAACACCTATTAATAAAGATCCATATAGGTGGTAAGCTTGCGAGTAGGGCTCTCTTACCGCTTTGCTTTTCTGCTAATACCTAGTCTTGTTTAATTTCTGTGTTTGTTCACAAGCAAAGCACTGCGGTGTATGCTGGTGCTATATAAATACATGTTAATAGTGTTTATAATAAGGTTACTATTAGAAATCATTCAGACACCTTAGGTTATATATGCAAAAGTTCTTGCTAATAGACTCAACAGGGGCCTGCCTGGGTTGATTGACCCTGATTCCAAATAGACAAACATCCGACAATACCCGTAGGGTTATGAATCTTATTCACCCCAAAAATATCTGTCAGTAGTTTTAGCATTAGACGCCAAGAAGGCGTTTTATAGAGTCTCTTGGCACTTCCTATTCTCAACCCTTGAAACTTTTTAGGAGTAAATTCCTTACAGCTATTAAGACGCTATATGCTAACCCCACCTCCAGGGTCCTGACAACAGGCCAGGTCTCAGATCCTCTCCATCTATGCAATGGTACCCGTCAGGGCTGCCCACTCTCATCATTGGTGTTCGCACTCTATATTGAACCACTAGCCATGGCAATTAGGAACAACGCATAATTCTCAGTAATCCAACTAGGACCTAATCAAAACAAAATAATGTTATTTGCAGATAACGTGCTTTTAACTCTGTCCAACCCCTAGATATCTCTCCCCAACCTTCTCTCCGAACTAGCATGCTACAGACGGCTGTCTGGTTACAAGATCAACTATACTAAATCCGTGGCCATGGCATTCTTTATTACTGCCAAACGTAGAGCACCTGGAGGAGTCATTCAAATTTGCGCCCCTAGGTAACCCTCTATCTGGGCGTAGCAATTATAAGACACTACTCTGACATTTATCGATTCAATTGCTCCCCTCTGGTTGATTGCATTGGTCGAGATTTAAGTAAATGGCAATCTTTATATAGTTTTTCAATATTTAATGTACTAAAGATGAACATCTTACCTTGTCTGCTATATTTATTCCAGTATTTACCGGTCCGGGTTCCTCCTCCATTCTGGCGGCACTGCAGATGGCGTGTGGCAAATTTATATGAGGAGGTAAGAGGCCCAGACTCAGGCGCACTACACTGGTGAAGCCTGCTGACGAGGGAAGACTTAGTTTCCCTCTTCACACTAACTACTACTATGCTATCCAATTACACCATGTGATTTCATAGCACATTAACCCGGTTTTGAAGAAATGAGGTTAAGTGGATATTGAGAATGCCATGACCCCGGTGGCCCCGGTGCACTATCTACCCTCACTGTCCGAGTCACACAGACCTGCCTCTGTATATGAATGCCCCATGATCCAATTTACTCTCTTAATACGGGATTCTGTGAATACCCTCTTCAAATTGGCCCCATATTCCTCTCCTCTGACCCCAATATGGAGACTCCCCCAGTTCCCTCCAGGTATTGTAGATTCCACGATTATACCCTGGAAATGAAGGAAAATAGATTGCTTTCTTCAGAAAATGGGTGCATTTGGCCCTCCCACATTCGCAGATCTCTCAGCGAGACACGGCCTCCCAACATCTCTGCATTTTTCGTATCTACAGATCTGTAGCTTTATCTATTCACAAAAACATACTAAAAAAAACTCAATTACTACCCTTCGAGAGTAATTGTATTCATTTGATGGGGCATAGAGGAAATATCTCAATGCTATACCGCTTCCTCCTCAAGCTAAACTTACCTCTTTTGGACCCCCACGAGGAGGCATGGGAGGGGGACCTTGGGCAGACCCTGGATAGTGAGGGATGCTCAGCAATTCGGAAACAAGTGGCCAAGGCATCCATCAACACGATTGTCAGGGGACAGCTTATAAAATATATACGAGATGGTACCTAGTCCCAACTAAACTTCTTTGCATTTTCACAACAACATCAGTCAGGTGTTGGCGAGGCTGTTGTGGACAGGGTGCTCAACTACACATCTGGTGGGACTATCCCATTATTCAACCATTGTGGAATATAGGATTGACCCTTCTCTACCAGCTCACAGCTGTTCATATCCCCAGAGACTCTGCAATTTTTTTGCTCAACAAAGCCGCCCCGTCTATTAGCAAACCAACGGACCATCTGACACTCCAAGTCAGTCAAGCTTGTAAACTACTGATAGTCCGTGCTTGGAGAAAGACACTTCCCCCTAACAAACCAGAATTGATAAATAGATTATGACACATGTGGTCCATTGAATACATCACAGCCCTGCTTAACAACACTCTTCCCAAATTTAACGAGACATGGACTCCATGGTAAAGACTACACGGCTCCCCAGTTCCAGGTAGCATGTAAATGAGAACTTCTAGCCCTCCCCAACACTAACCCTTCCCCTCCCCCTTTGTACCTCTTATTTTCCATTTCTTCCACACTTTCACTCTAGTCTCTCCTGCTTTACAGTATTATTAGAAAAACTGCTTTGTTATATTTAAACCCCTTTGTTACCTTATATCATGGAACCAATATTTATGTCATATTGTTTTTTCTCATTGTACTTGTTCTACAATGTTGTCCATTGAACAATGTGTGAAAATAAAGATAAAGACGTTTAAAAAACAAGAGAAGTCATTCAAGTGTATTGTCAGAATTTGCTCAAGCCATGTTCAAAACTGAAGGCAACGGGAGCAAAGAAAATCATAGAGGGTCACTGATCTTAGTGCCTGCACGCTTCTGTTCACATGAGTAGCACTGTAAATCATGGAGGACTGAAAGGTAGGAGTATCATGCATGCAGGATTTATTACATATGCTATAACTGTGGGTTATACTGCTACTCCTGTAATCAGCAGAGGTGGGCAGTCACCAGGATAAATAACACCTATGTCTGCAGGATTTGCAGAAGAGTTTGCTCAAGTCATTTTCATTATGGAATATGGAGTCCAAGGAAGCAAATTCAGAAAGAGCGCTGAGATTACTAATTAATTACCAATCTTCTAACTGAAAGACAATAGAAAATTCTGTTCTTTACTTGGCATAATACTGCAGCTTAGAAGGCAGCAAAAATAATTAAATCATTGGACACTGACAGAAAAAAGTAGGGCCCATGATGCCTTTATTGATCTCGGAGTGCTTGATTGTACAATAAAGAGATAGAGGGAATTCAGGCTGCTCCTCTGTCAGCACAGTGACACAGTCAAAGGAGAGTTCTTGACCTCTGTTCAGCAGGATGACACTGTGACATAGAGTCATGGACTAAGGCAGCTGCAGGACATGGAGTCTGACCTTCTGCAGGAAACACAGACTGGATCTTAGGAAAAATGTTCTACCTAGAATTTCCCTATAGTTAGATGAACATAACATAACACATTGGAGTCCCTCTGTGTGATATGGCTATCTTTGTATTACATTGAATTAAATATCAGTCAGAGTATACTTAGGGGACTGCTGCTCAGCTATGAGGGGCAGGTGTGTTTGCACATATGTGCCAGGATAGTTCCGTAGCCCAGGAGAGTAGGGTAGGCAAATCATTGGGTCAGATAGAAAAACAAAAAATGCAATGGTATCTCAAGTCGCAATAGGCAATTTGAGCACTGTGGATATTCAAAATGTAATTTATTGGTATAAACACATATAAAATCTCACCAAAGAGGTGATACCACTTCTCTGTGTCATTCAATGATAGGATCTAAATATTATCTAAAATATGTTAAAAAGAGACCTCAAAGCTATATAGGAGCACCTATATGAATAATACATATATATATATATATATATCTCTGATGTCTTGAATGATCCTTACAACAACGTGTTGATGTAGTAGAATTGAAAAGTCAAAGTCTCATTCAATTATGAGCCAATATTAATCAGGGAGTTTGATATCCAATAAGCAATCATTGGGTCAGGTAGTGGGTTGGTAAGATGGTATAAGTTGTGAGAGGAAGAGGGGTATCCATCCTCAGGTGGAATAATAGTGGAAATTGGGAGTGAGCTGCCAAGTTTGTATAAAGGGTTAGCGCCAGTTAATTCGCTCATTTAAAAATACTGCACCATAAATATTTAAAACTTTCTTCACACTTGGCATTGGTGGATGTTAATACACTGATCCATCTATATGATGAGACCATTGTAAATGATTTACATATGCACCTAGTTAAAACAAAGAGCACTATATTCTCTTTTTCTTCTTTTTTTTTCTCTTTCACATTTTGAAAATACACATGAAGCGAATGCTTTGGGCATCTGTTATAAGCTTTACAACACCTTTAAATAGGTGAGTGCCATATTACCTGTTTATTATTATTACACATGTTTTTACTACTATGCAGAGAGTTTGATGATTTTTTCAGGCTTGATCCTCAGGTAAAGGTGAAAATAACTTACACCTTATTGCTGAAATTGTCCAATGCATGGTACACACATCGGGTTGACGCAAAGTTGAACGAATGCTCGTAGATACACCTTTTACTGTCATATTATTTGCACCAGCATATATGCATATATTACAGGATTTTGGGTGTGTAATTACAAAAATAAAATGTTTATTAAATTCATGTGTACGTGAGAATGAACGTTACATCAACTTTATTATATGAAGACTTATAGCAAATGCATTTTCCCTATGGAAACAAATGTTTACAAAGATTTATTGCACATACAAGCTCAGTGTCGGACTGGGGCATGAAGGGCCCACCGGGGGACTGCACCACTAGGGGCCCACCAGAGGGGGTGTGGCCAGCCATCAAAGAGGCGAGACCAGACACTAGAAGGGAAGTGGTCAGCCCACGAAGGACAGCTAGCACCATAGTGTAGTATATAAAGCGTAGTATATAAGAAGTAAGCGATGGGCGGGGTCGATCCCGGGTGACCGGCTGCCATAGCAACGGGTGAGATATTGGCCGGGTCAGCCTCAGGAAACGGGACGGTAGTATTATTATTGTTACAGCGCACACAGGGTTAATGAATAGGGGGCACAATGGAGGGATGGGGAGTTCATCCTGGTGGGTGAAGGCACACACATGGATAATAAAAGGGGTGAGGGGCACCTAGGAGCCGTGATCATTTCATTCTGGCTCTGGTTAGGCATGAAATTATATGGGGGGGCTGGGGTTGTTCACAGATGGGCAGATCTGCACACAGGTTTGAGAGAGGGGTCATCTCTTCCTCAGGGAGGTGGATAGGCATGAAATGAGGGGTGCTGAGGGATAAGGTGTGTGATGCTCTGCTCACACAGGGTTAATGAAGGGGATGGGGCACATAGGTGTGGTGTAGATTTTCATAGAGAAAAGATGGGGTGTAAAGGACACTTGGAAAGGAAAATAGGTGTTTGGGACAAGGTGTACTATATTTTGCACACTGTGTTAATGAAGGGGAGGAGGGCATATAGTAGTGGTAGTGATTTTATTCGGGGGGGGTAAAATAAAAGTATACTGATAGATAAAATTAAATGAGGGGGGGTTAAAGTATACTGATAGGTAAAATGAAATGAGGGGGGGTTAAAGTATATTGATAGGTAAATCAGGGTTAAAGGGGTACAGGAAAGTATGAGGGTGGCTTAGCGATAAAGTGTGTGATGCTTTGCACACTAGATTACTGAATGAGAGGGGTCATGTAAGTAGACCTTTAGCGTAAACTGGGGGTGTAAGGGTCACAGCTGAGGGATAAGGCATACAATGCTCTGCACACACGGTTCATGAAGAAGAGGGGACATTATGGAGGGGTGGAGACTTTATCCTGGGGTGTTGGGCATGAAATGAGGGATAGTATACATATGGGGGTATAAGGGTTACAGGATAGATATAAGGGTGCTAAAGGGTAAAGTGCACACAGAGTTAATGAATGGGTGTGGTCTCATAGAGCTGGAGATTTCATTCTGGGTGGTTAGGCATTGGGAGATAATATACTGATAGGAGAAAGTGGGTGTGAGGGGAATATGGCGAAAAAATGGGAGCTGGGTTTGATGAGCGCGGTGATGTCGTCCACCTGGGGGTCAGTAAAGGGGAGAGAGCACACAGGATTTATTGAGATTTTTGGGTGGGAGGTTAGGCAAGAAATGGACATGAAAGCAAAGTAAGTGAAAACAACATTTAAAACCATATGGATGTAGAAAAAAAAATGAGGGGAAAAATGTTTGAGGGGAAAACTAATGACCGGTTTCCGGGTTTATTCTGAACATTTTACAGAGCAGTCTTACCGGTCTAGTGGGTTGCCGAAAACTTTGAAGAAAGATGCTGTTCTAACAATCTAGCTCCGGCCAGTTTCCTTTCTTCCTGCTCCTCTGGGCGGACAGGAACTCCTTCTCCCCTGCGCAAAGTGGAAAAACACACTACCGCGCAGGTGCAGAGAGCCCAGACGTGGCTCTCTGCACCTGAGCGGTAGGGTGGTTACCCTAAGTGTCGCCGCCGTCGGGAACCAGCTGTTCAGTAAGCTCTGCCCCAACAATGGAGGGGGCGGGGCTTCATCTGGCGGGGCCTACCGGTGGTTAGTCCGGCTGCCCGGCAGGCCAGTCCGAGGCTGTACAAGCTGGTTCTGTGTGTGGTTGTAAGTATGCTTATGCTAAAGATATAGAGGTGGACGCATGTGACTGAACATATAGGTTGAAATACATTGTATTTGTTGCATTCCACTCTGCATCAGGTCCACTATATTTATTTATTTATTTATTTATTTTTGTTGGTCCATCAGCATCAGTGTTATATCATAAAAGTATGATTGACATTTACATTGATTACAGGACCATACCACCCAACATTTAGAAATGAGAAATGGGGACAAAATACGCCCTGCACTGATCCGCCCAAACCCCACCCTGGTCCACCTAGAAATAGTCACTTTTGGATGAAACGTCCCACCTTTCATGTAAGCCTGCCCACTCAAAATCTGCAAATCAGGACTGTCTCACCAAAATCGAGAGAGTTGGTAGGTATCCAGGATCATGGTAACAATTTGCCTTCAAAGAATTCAAGAGAGACAAGATATTCTAAAGATTCTCTCTATCCCGCAGTCTGACATTCAATAAAATTTTAAAAATGTCCAAAAGTGTCTGGAGCCCTCTCTTTTGCATTCAGTGAGGACGGAGTGCCAACGCCACAGACAGGTGAGGGTTTTTTCGTTTTTTTCAAGGAGCCTGCTGCCCCACCAATGAAATGGGTGGACTGGACTCGCCTGTAGTCACTGATTCTCCGAATTGAGCTTAAAATTAGGTATCGGTTCTGGCGAATCGGTGAGAACCGGCTGAATCCCACCACTGGCTTTGAGTCCAACTAACTGCTGCATAGGCCTACAGCCTCAAAAATATGCCCATGGACCTTGTGCTCGAATGTGAAAGAAGCAGAGTGCAGGCGCAGGCCTGTTAGAGTGGTTCCTGGGGGCCTTACTTGCCTCTGGCAGTCACCAACCATTCCCTTGTATTCTTCTGACTTCACCCACCCATCATGGCTTGCCCACTGTCTTCCTGCTTAATCCTACAATTTTCTTTGTTGAGCCCGCAGTCTTCTCTCTTGACTCAGCGCTTTTCGCTAATCCTGACTGACGACCTTCTGTCTAGAGTTCCTTGACGGTCTCTCTCCACCATCGAACTCACAGTGCCCCTTGCAATGTCTGAATATAGGGTGCAGGGTAATGACGCGGCAAACCAATTGGAGCTCGCAGCGTCATTGTCCTGCGTCCAAATTCTATTGCCTGGTGGTGAGCCCTAATTGGCTCACTGTCCTGGTCACTGATTGGCTGACAGTGAATCTGTTCAGATTCACTGTCACCAATGCTGGGGAGCACAGTGGAGGGGTCATACTTACCTGCGCTGGAAAGGAAGATAGATAAGTAGAAACTTTTTTCTTCACATCCTGCCTGGCTCCAGCAATGCCCTCTGTGTGGCTCCACTTCTTTGCCCTCTTTTCTTTGCACTACTCCAAGGGGGCTCTGGGGGCACTCTTCTACACCTCTACTGAGTATCGGAAGAGGACTTTAGGATATTTCTGGGATTATTTATCAGTGGGCCTTATACACAAAATGGATTTATTTTATTAACTTATTTATTAAGAATCACAAAGAGATTATGATTGACTACAATTTTTTTAATTGGGAGTCCATATAGATGGTGATCATTCGATATATTGTAGGTGGCCTGCATTGGACCTGTGAAACTATCACAGACAGTCCGGGAGTCAAGGACAAGGACAAATTGATTTTTTTTCCTTGTAGATTTTTTTTACGACATGGAGATCTATTATCTTCCTATTATATTCTACTGTGGGGTACTTAGAAATAAGACTGCCAGCCCCCCTCCATTTCATTAGTGATTTAACAAAAAGAGGAAGGGAGCCTAGAGATGCGTGACATGCTCAATTCAGGTAAAGAGGGGTAATGTGGTGGGGGATTATGTGTATAGAAAAAGTTAATTTCACAGTGTACTTCCATCAGTTAAATGAAACTCAAATTGACTGTTTGGTGTATAAGTAATGAATACAATATATAAAATTAATAGAGGTAACTTTAAAACAATTTTTTGAAAGACTATTTGACTATTTGGCAATATTTATACACATTTGGGAGTACTTGGAATAATTGCACACACTTTAGGGGTTACTCATGATAAATTGACACACATCATAAGGGGGTGCATGATGCAACAATGTCTAGAAACCTTTGTCTATACAATAGACATGTAAGTGCAATTTGGTCCTCTTAGTCTGTCTGGTGATGCACATTAACTGTGCTGGCTCTTTAGTTACTGGAAAGGTATTGTGTAATGCCAGTAGACGCCATCCCATGAAATCAAAGGGATTTTATTGGTCGGACCTCAGTGGGAGATGGCAATGAATGTCCTATCCTCTTTCCTAGCTAGGATCCTCTATAGATCTCAGTAGTCACATGCTATTTTGTATAGTACTGTCCCGTCTTTAGCTGTCTCTTCCTCAGTGATGCCTCAAGTTTATGGTCTGTATATAAATCACACAATTACAAGACTTTCCCATCACAGATATCTGCAAAAGAATGGATTCTTTATCAACTGTTAGTTAACAGACACTTCTTCAGGCAAACAGCTATTAAAATAAACACACAAGAGGAGCAAATTTTTCTGCGTGTGCCAAGCCCTTTAAATTTCACAGAATTCCCCATGTCAAGTATACAGTCACATATCTCAAAGATCACTTATGTGAACAAAACTTTTAAACCATCTAGTTCTGTGTTCACTGCTCAAACTACACATAACCTATGTTGTTGGTTCTACAGTTTGAAAGCCTCAGGACTGGTATACAGAGTTAACCTGATATTTGTACCATCATCATCAGCTATTTATATAGCGCTACTAATTCTGCAGCGCTGTACAGAGAGCTCACTCACATCAGTCCCTGCCCCATTGGAGCTTACAGTCTAAATTCCCTAACACACACACAAAGACAGACAGAGAGATAGAGAGACTAGGGTCAATTTGATAGAAGCCAATTAACCTACTAGTATGTTTTTGGAATATGGGAGGAAACTGGAGCACCCGGAGGAAACCTACACAAACACGGGGAGAACATACAAACTCTACACAGATAAGGCCATGGTCGGGTATCGAACTCATGACCTCAGTGTTATGGGGCAGAAGAGCTAACCACTAAGCCAACATGTACTGTAGCTTTACCAGTTTGTACAGTATGAGATGCTATTCAGAATGTTTTGAGTGCATGGTTTTCTGGATAAGGTTTTTATTTTCCTAATTTGGGACACCATACTTAAAGTTAAACCTACATGTCACTGAATTATATTTTACAGCGCTATGGGATATATTGCCACTTCTACTACCTCTCTTTGTTGGCCATTCACCAACACAATTGGATTTGCTAGCCAAGGGCCTGATTCATGTTCATACATATATACGTTGGAGTAGTGTAGTTTGTGTGGTTCCACACTATGCATGCCCAGAAGTGGACATTAGGCCGATGAGCGCATTTGCTGGCAATTCATGACTGTAGCTGACACTTACAACTTGAGAGGCGGAACGGGGGAGGGAACGGTCAGACTAACGTGGCCAAGTAAAGGATGCGGTTCAGATGCAGCTGATTCAAGTGCTGTGTTTGTCGTAAGTACACTTGATTTCAGTCAGGCTACAGGCCAGGTGTAAATGCCAGCTGATAGTGATCACTGACACAGCATAGTCTTTGAATTAAAAATGACACATACAGTATGTGTGCCAGTAGCTATCACATAACAACTGTATGCAACTAAGATATACTATAAAAACGCATTTGAAAAAATGATTTACATAATTTTTTATTATTATTGTACGTACACATATGCATATATATCAGTCTGTTCTGTGTGACTACGTACGGCAAGTACTGTTTAGGCAGAGTGTATTTC
Organism: Mixophyes fleayi; assembly: GCF_038048845.1. Lineage (NCBI taxonomy): Eukaryota > Metazoa > Chordata > Amphibia > Anura > Limnodynastidae > Mixophyes > Mixophyes fleayi. The sequence continues at coordinate 113,453,161 of NC_134408.1, forward strand.
TATCCTGATTCAAATCGAAACATATATTGAAATAAGTTTGGATTTGAATACGATCAGAATTGTGCTCAAATATGCTCTTTTTACACACAAAACTTATATGCAAGTTGCGTTCGGACATGAATCAGACCACCTGTATGTCTATTTTGGGAAATATATATTTTGTACAACAAAATGGTATACATTGCTAAATGAGTACCCTTTGCATAGGATGATGAGTGCATCTTGGAAGATCACATCATCACTGCTGAAATAAGTGTACAAGGTTGTGCAAGATCTACTCAAAAACTTTTTTTTTTGCGAGACGGGATATTTACATTATCAGGAAGCGGTGGAGCATATGACTATAGGAAGGTATTGCAAGATTTTGCTTCATGCCTTTTTAGCTTAGGAGTCCTTAGTGGGACACTATGGTCACACTAGGTTATATCAGTTTAGAGGTGTGCCTTATCCCCATAGTCATTTCTAGCTCTTCTAAAGAGTTAGGGTGCTCTAAACTTCCCTACACTTACATAAAAATACCTATGTATTGCCGAGTGCACCCATGACAGATGTGAGCGGCACGCATTCTCTGGGTGTTGCTCTGCAATGTAAAGCAGTGGTAAGCAGGATAAACCTCAAGAAACATTCCAGCAGTTGGGATGGCAGGACAGTGCCCTAGAATGAGGACTACCCTGCCTAAATTGAGACAGTTAGGAGGCAAGTAATTCAACTGCTTATTTTGCTATCATTTAAATTTATAGGATAAGTGTGAATATGTTCCTGTAATTGTATTCTCTTATCTGGGTGTGGTGCAACAAGGTATTAATATCACCCTAACCAGCCTGTCCCTCGTTTCTCACAAAATGTGAATTATGGCATGTAGTTTTTATAGCCCTTGCTTTTGTTCCCCAGCTCAACAGAGTATAACTGCAATGGTGGCTTAGTGGTTAGCACTTCTGCCCTACATCACTGGGGTTATGAGTTCAATTCCTAACCATGGCCTTATCTGTGAAGCATTTGTATGTTCTCCCCGTATTTGTGTGGGTTTCCTCCAGGTGCTCTGGTTTCCTCCCACACTCCAAAAACATAATGGGAGTTTAATTGACTGCAAACAAATTGACCCTAGTGTGTGTGTGTGTTAGGGAATTTAGACTGTAAGTTCCAATGGGGCAGGGTCTGATGTGAGTGAGTTCTCTGTACAGCCCTTAGTGGCGCTATATAAATAAATGGTGATGATGATGATGAATATCTAATTACATGTGGATAAGGAGATATTGTAGCTCATTGTAAATATGTATATTGTTTATTGTATATTGTTGATGTGGCAGTGAGGTTGTTATTTATTGTCCTTAAAGTGAGGCCAGTAGGGGTATGGGTAGGGATCAGGATGCAAGATACTGGTGAGGGGGAAGGCTAATTAGTATCCACTGTTCTCACAAGACTACTCCAGACGTTTGGTCTACAATCTGGCAGGGGAATTTCTGTGGAAGCACAGCTCATCTCCACTCCCATCTCCAACCCCCTACTACAGCACTTACGAATGGTTAAGAAGGAGAGACCCAGCGGTTTGGCCAGGGAGGGGAAAAAACTGTAGAAATTTGACCCTAGATATAAGGAGCCACTCCAGGGGGGAAGGTTATATTCATTTGGAGATTTGATTCATGGAAGGTGCAGTGTAACTGGTTTTGAGTTTTTGTTCTCTACCAATGAACTACAGCTGCAGCTAAGGAAGGAACTCCATGGGTCTTTAAGTCAGGACATCCAGGTGACTGTAGCTCCTTAAGGTAGTGGGGTAAGGGACATATGATGTGGTAAACCTGCTTGGCATTTATTTACTGTGTGTACATAATAATCTAGTGATTTGTTTTTATTACAATAAATATATTGCTTTACTTTCTAACTGCATTTGCCTGAGTGACTAATAAGAACCTCAGAAGGTATTGGGTAGACTTTCCTGGCACAAGAAGGCACCCATGGGTGGCCAGCCAGAGTGAAGTGGGTAGAATTGGGCCAGAAAACCCGTTATCTTCACACTGGGACTTAAAGCTAGTATGTGGTGGATTTTATGCCCTGAGCAAACTTCAGTTCATATGGTTGTCCCATTTTCTCATTTCAAAATGAGAGGATCCCTATTTTGGTTGGGGAAAATGGACCCTTAAATTATACCACAGAGATGGTGGAAATCTACTTTTCAAATCCTGCACAATCTGCACAAAAATATGCACATAAGCCAATATATCTACAAAACTAAAAGTTTAAATTGAAATGAGGAGGGTGCCAAGTATCCGTAGACTGTGCTTAGTATGATGTTATCAGTTGTGCCAGACATACACCTTTCAATCATTCAAAAGTGCAGGGAAATCATGAATTTGCTCAGAAGGTAGCGTACTTGGGTTTGCATGTAGTCATAGAACTGCTGCCTTGCACAATATGACTTCATCAAAGCTGACTACTTTTTAACTTTGTTTCATCTGTGAGCACTGCCTGTGGGAACTTAAGGTTTCGTGCTATATGTTTTACACATAATTGCATAAAACTGTTTTTCTGGTGTAACAAGGTGCTTTTTAGACTATTATATTGGATTTGAGAACCGACATAGTCCATCATAGAAACATACAGTCATTTTTATAATGTAATTAACTTTTAAAAATAAACAAATAACAACAGTATGGAGCTCAACTCGGCCCAACCTTATCCAAATATATATTCTAACTCTAAATAAATAGCACCTCCTTATATACAAGATGGCAGCCTAGCTCCAATAAATCCAATGGTAAATCTGGTGATGTAAAACCTATAAAGAATAAAGTGCAGAAAGTTTCGCCTGATAGTGCAGTATTGTTGGAAATGAAAACCAAATATAAATCATGGTAAATATTCTGCCTACCCGGAGCAGATGAAAGGTAAGAGCATCAAGGATCAATCTCTCTCTCACAATCTGAGGAGCACCCATATTGTGAAATGTCCTTCCTCACGCAACAAAACTCTCCTCTAGTCTTTAAGTCTTCAGGCGTTCTCTGAAAACCCAGCTCTTCAGGGCTATTTCTTTGGTGCAAATTGTTTGTCTAAGATAAGGCAACACTTAAGTTATTCAGTTGAAGTTATCCAGAACCATTGGGGATACTGTGCAAGATTATACAGATAAGCCTCTATATAATTTTCTATCTGGTGCGCACATAAGCTTTTGGAGTTAAATCACTTTTCTCCTTGATCTTAAAGAACTACACTATCTCTAGCTTCTCTACTTCTTTCATTTATGTCCTGGGTTGGTACCCGTACAATGTAGACTCCAAGACTCAGCATTGCTGGTGTTGTGGAGACAAGAGTTGTACACATATTGATGTGTTTACCTTTCACTTACTCCAGCAGAATAATTACCACTATTTATTATTGGTTTTCATTTCCAATAATACTGCACTATCAGACGCTTCTTTCTCCACTTTTTTCTTTATAGGCATTTAACTTTTAGCCTGGATTTGCAAAAAATGTAAGTGTCCCACTGCATAATAAAATGTAATAATGACATTTCAATAGTAGTGATTCAGAGCTTAATTTGGTGAACTGATAAGTGACAAAGCTTATATGGCAATTTATTGACAGTAATCATTTTTCTAAGAGACTTCCCAAATTTATAGTTACATAAGACTTCTGCTGGCAAGCTTTCATTCTAATATCTGGGCATCAGAGGAGCTGATGCGGTGCTAGAAATGATAGCTGTCTCCTGATTGGATGGCCTTTCCTCCAATTAGAAGCCAGTTGTCATTAATAGCCTTGCCTCAGATCCTCCCCTCCTACAGTGCTCGGAAATGATTACAGAGCTTGGCCAGAAGAGGTCCCCAGCAACGCTAAGTAAAGAAGCCTGTTGAAGTGATATAGGGGTAATCTGCCCTTGGGCTGGTCCCATATTTTGTCACTGGGTTTCCTGCATTTCTTTTTCTGTTAAAATGTTGCTAATAGACGGCCGCACCAAGTGTTGTCCCTAGGTTAAATTTGGCCAGTCATCCCTTTGGAAGGACAACCTGCAGAAGACTGATGTGTTATATGCATACATGCCCCTTGATGGGACATATATGCATAATACTGGAACATAAAGCCAACAAACATATACTGACTATGTTCTAATACTTGGTTATATAAATGTGTTATTTATTAAACATGACACAAGTCAATGGGTCATTAAGGAAAGTAAGGCAAAAAAGGGAGTAAATGTTCTCTGGGACAATCCATGTTACATTGCAAAGGGTGCAAATTAGTTTATTATTTTGCACATAAGTTATATATTGTCTGTTTTTTCATGTAGCACATAGATACTTGATAGCTTTATTTTTACACTGAAATTTAAAGTTGATCTAGCACATGCCCAACCCCAACTATAAATCTGTCTCCACATTTTAAATTTACCTCCCCCTCCAATGCAACATGGTTTTGTCAAAGTGCAAAGTTACTCTTTTTTTATGCTTTGCTCTCCTTAATGACTCAGGCCCAATATGTTCTATATCTACATCCCAACTGTTTCGAAACCTCACTGTTCTCTTTTTAATGAAAATATGTTAGTCCTCAAGAAATGACAATGTGCTGTGTGGGTCTGAAGCATTAGAGTGATGTTGTATTGTGGGAAGGTTTACATGTCCTGTAAGCAAGGACAGGCTGTTTGTAAATATTGGTGACTGGAGTCTTATAAAAACAAAACATTGCCAAGTCTTTCTCATCTTAGTGTCCTGCGGAAGAGCTGTAACCCATTATATACCATGACATGATTGCACATTACCCCCTCTGGCAGTATCCTATGTTTAGCAGGAACATGTTATGGGCTTAAGGATGGAGGAGCAATAGGAGATGTTAAAATGATGGGAAACCCACAATTGTCTACATGCTCCCTCCCTCCTCCAATACCAGTAATTAGAAATGCAGACAGACGCCTAAGATTATTTTTAAGTATTTTATACTATATTTAACCAATACATATTGATAATAATAACTACAAATATATTACACAATTTGTGAGTTGAGAATATACACGCCAGTTAATAGAACGAACAGCAGTTCGTTCTATTAACAGGGTCGGATCACACATAATCACTTTTCATACAGTTTTTCTGTTTAAAGAGTAGTGTATAATGGAGCGATTCCTATGTGCACATTGCCACATTTTTGGGGACTACAGCACGTTGCATAATTCAACCGTGACCGTGCAATTTTTGCATTCATTCAATGCACTAAGTCTCAATGAAAACACAGTTTTAAGGCACTTATATATGTCTGTAGTGCCCCTAAACAAATAGCTGCAGTGGATGTTGGAAAATACAATTTAGCGCATATTTATCAGACCCTTGATAGTTGTAAACTATTGTAGGTCAAGATGAATATACTGTACATTGTAAACTTACTCTGTGTAGGAGATATGTATATGTTTGTGTTACGTGTTATATGCTCATATAAAGAGAGAAGCCTGACAGTTTTATTTTCAGAAATTGCTATAGCAGAAAATAAGAACATAATACTTACCCCTTGGACAGAAGACAGGCATTCTCTTATAACTATACCCATATGCGTTTAAGGGCATATTCTTGTGATAACCATTTTATGTATAAGCACTGAACTTATATATATATATATTTAATATATATAAGTCTAGCGGCGTGTGTTAGTGTGTGTGTGTGTGTGTGTGTGTGTGTGTGTGTGTGTAAAAAACTATTTTCTCAGAAAGGGCTCATCCAATTGACCTGAAATTTGGTATACTGACATTATTTGACAAAAAAATTATAATAGTGAAGTCAGTTAACTTCCATCATTCCCCTTTCCCCCCGTGGGAGGGGTAGTAAAGGCTAAATTTACCAGTTAAGGGCTCAAACTCTTGACCGTGTGGGTATTTATTTACCAGAGCCTGTGTTTGATCATGGACAATTGTATGTCGCATTTTCACAAGTACGAAGAAGCAGTGATGTGAAAGTGCAGGTTATGAATACTGCCCTTCAAGGAAGACTGATTGAGCAGAGCGATAAGGTGTTTAGCAGAAACGTTGTGTATCTAGAGGTTTTAGAACAGTAAGACGATGGAGATTAAGGATGTGGCGATGAAGATGAAGGATGAGGTGATGGAGAAGAATGATGAGGTGGTGACATGAGGACAAAACCACGTTAAAAAAGGGCGCTTACGTCGGGAAGTAACGCTCTTCCCCTGAGGAGGCCTGGCCTAGCCCCAAATGCATGACAAGAACCTTTTTAACACGTTAAGTAGCTTGATTTGACTAGAATGCATGAGTATCATGCACGGGTTAACTTGTGTATATATATATATATATATATATATATATATATATATATATATATTTCTGTTACTGCATTCAAATAAATTCACAGGTGTTTGTGTAAAGAGTAGCTGGTATTTACCTACATTAACACTTTAATGCTGAATAGCATTTTAGTCATTTTTTTGCTGAATAATCATATTAGATTGCAGTTTGATAAATGTTTTGTGAGCCTGAGGGTACCACCAAATAATTCCTGGTAGTGGCAGCAATGTACAGTTTCTGCATGATTTGGGGGTGTGATTCCATTTATTCCTGTAGCCTGTGTGAAGAAATGTGAGCCCGATTGGCCAAGGGATTAACCCACTGGTTCCCAAACTGTCCGCCTAGGCTCCCTGGGTGTAACAGATTCTGGATACTTCTACTACTAATCTTGATTAGCGCTGGCTTACCTGAGGTGCTGAGTCTAACGATCTCCCCGGTGTTCACCAAGAACCGCCGCAAGGCGGGGTGGGCTTCGCTGCCAGGAGTCACAGGTCGCGGTCCTCAGGTTCGCCCCAAGATGTAGTACAGCGGAGTGGAGCGGAGTGGAGCGGAGGTAGCGGAGTCAGACAAGCCGGTTCGGTACACAGGAATGGAGTCAGGCAGAATCAGAAGGCAACTCGGAGTCAACAAGCCAGGTTCGGTACACGGGTCACAAGAACAGAAGAATGGTCAGCAAGCCGGGTCGGTACACAGGGATAGGAGAGCCAGGGTAGTCAAGCAGGCAGAGATCAGCACACAGGAAGACACTGGAGACTGGAAGACACAGCAATCCACAAAGAGCAGGAGCCAGGAACAGGTAAGTGTTGCTCTGACACTCAGCGAGTGTCAAAGTGAGGTTTTTATCCTGACAGGGATTCAAAATCCCCGCCTCCGGGTGCGGTCACGTGGTCCTGGATGCGGAAGTGCGGCTTCCGGACGGAGCGGCGGGGATCAGGTAAGTCCATTACAGTACCCCCTGCCATAAAGGTGGACTCCGAACACCTAATAGGGTTTCAAAGGAAATTTTTTATGGAAGGATTTAAGTAGACGGGGAGCATGCAGATCAATGGCTCTTACCCATGAGCGCTCCTCAGGGCCGTAACCCTTCCAATCCACCAAGAACTGTATGGCACCTTGAACTTTACGAGAATCTAGGATAGTTTTAATCTCGTATTCGACTTGATCCCGATCCACAACAGGAGGAGGAGTTCTGGATGAGGTGGAGAATCTGTTGGTTACCATCGGTTTTAACAAGGAGACATGAAAGACATTGGGTATGCGTAAGGAGGGAGGCAGACTCAATCTAAAGGCTACGGGATTAATAATCTCAGAAATAGCGAATGGGCCAATGAACTTGGGAGCAAATTTTTTACTGGGAACCTTTAAACGAATGTTCTGGGTGGATAGCCATACCCTGTCACCGACTGAAAAACTTGGAGTCATTCTCCACCTTTTATCGTAGAATTTTTTGGAACGAGTGGTTGCTTTGTTCAAATTTATCTTGGTCTGTTCCCAAATAGCAGAGAAATTACGACCCAGAGAGTCGACTACCGGAACTTCAGAAGATGAGATTTGAGAGAAGGTGGGTAGTCTAGGATGGCAGCCATAAAGAACAAAAAAGGGGGAGTTAGAGATGGCCTCATGGAAATGGTTGTTATGGGCAAACTCGGCCCAAGGGAGAAGATCCACCCAGTTATCTTGGTTACTTGAGATAAATATTCTTAGAAACTTCTCTAATTCTTGGTTAGTTCTTTCAGTAGACCCATTGGACTGGGGATGATATGCGGAAGAGAAGTCAAGCTTAATTCCGGACTAATTGCAAAAAGACCGCCAAAATTTTGATATGAATTGTGATCCCTGATCGGACACAATATGTTGAGGACAGCCATGGAGGCGAAATATTTCTTTAATAAAAATATCGGCTAAGGAGGAGGAAGAAGGAAGGCCTTTAAGAGCAATAAAGTGAGCTGTTTTAGAGAAGCGATCCGTGACCACTAGCACCACAGTACAGGATTTGGAAGGAGGAAGATCCGTGATAAAATCCATGGAGATCTGTGACCACGGGTAATCAGGAATGGGTAATGGGAGCAACCATCCATAAGGCTTCTTCCTAGAGGTCTTGTGTTGAGCACATTTGGAACAAGCCAAAACAAATCTCTTCACATCGTCTAGCAAAGAAGGCCACCAGTAAATTCGGGACAACAAGTCCCAGGTCTTGCGGATACCGGCATGCCCAGAGAAGAGAGAGTGATGAGCCCAGTTAAGGAGCCGAGTGCGTAGACGTGGCAAGATGAATGTTTTGCCCGGAGGACAACCCTTGTTCAGGTGTGTAGTTGCCAATACTTGACAGGGATCTACAATGAATTTATTGTCTTCCAAGGATTCCATGTCGGCTGGATCAAAAGAGCGAGATAAGGAGTCGGCCTTCGTATTCTTGGATCCAGAGTGAAAAGTGATGTTGAAATCAAAGCGTGAGAAGAATAAGGACCACCTTGCTTGCCGAGGGTTTAGACATCGAGCGGTGCGTAAGTAAAGCAGATTCTTATGGTCGGTATATATGGTGATAGGAAATTGCGCCCCTTCTAGTAGATGTCTCCATTCGGAGAGAGCCAGCTTGATGGCCAGGAGCTCTTTGTCGCCAATCCCATAATTCCTCTCAGCAGGTAACAAGCGACGGGAAAAGAATCCGCAGGGATGAAGTTTTCCAGAAGGGCTTCGCTGTGACAGTATGGCTCCAGTGCCAACGGAAGAGGCATCTACCTCCAGGACAAATGGACGTGAACAATCCGGCTGTTGAAGAATGGGTGCAGATGAAAAAAGAGACTTTAATAATCTAAAGGCTTGGATAGCCTCAGTGGACCAAATACTAGCGTCAGCAGATTTATGGGTCAATGCCGTGATGGGAGCCACGAGAGAAGAGTATCTTTTGATAAATTGACGATAATAGTTGGAGAATCCTAGGAAGCGTTGGGTGGCCTTAAGACCTGATGGTTGGGGCCAGTCAAGTATGGCTTTCAATTTCGTGGGATCCATCTGTAGACCGGTGCCAGAAATAATATATCCCAGGAAGGGAATTTGTTTTTGCTCGAAGGTGCATTTTTCTAATTTACAAAATAGATGATTTTCCCGGATACGAGAGAGAACCTCCAGTACATGACTGCGATGAGATACTATATCTTGAGAAAAGATGAGAATGTCGTCCAAGTAGATGACTACGGATTGATACAAGAGGTCTTGAAAAAGCTCATTCATAAAGCCCTGAAAGATGGCCGGGGCATTGCATAACCCAAAGGGCATGACCAGGTATTCAAAGTGGCCGCCTCGGGTATTGAACGCCGTTTTCCATTCATCCCCCTCCTTAATGCGTATGAGGTTATACGCTCCTCTGAGATCAAGTTTAGAAAAGATGGTGGCACCCTTAATCCGGTCAAACAATTCGGAAATTAGTGGCAGAGGATACCGATTTTTAACGGTAATGGCATTCAGGCCTCTGTAATCAATGCAAGGGCGGAGTCCCCCATCTTTCTTTTTTACGAAGAAGCCAGCCCCAGCTGGGGAGGCAGACTTGCGGATGAAGCCCCTTTTTAGATTTTCTTGGACGTACTCCTCCATAGCCTTAGACTCCGGGAGGGAAAGTGGGTAAACACAGCCCCTGGGAATGGGTTTACCAGGTATCAGATCAATGCCACAATCCCAGATTCTATGAGGAGGAAGTCTAGTGGCTTCTTGTTGACAAAAAACATCAGAGAAGGTTTGGTATGCTTCAGGCAAAAGAGTCACAGGAAATTCTTGGGAACGTCTGGGACTATTCGGAGGAACCACTCTCTGTAGGCAGTGAGAGAAGCAGGACTGTCCCCAGGACAATATGTGACCTGATTTCCAGTCTATGGTGGGGGAGTGGAGACGAAGCCATGGAAGTCCTAGGATGACTGGGTTGGTGGATTTCTGAATTATTAGAAAATAAATCTTCTCCCAATGAAGCGCTCCTATCTGAAGCAGGAGGGGAATAGTGCGTACCAGAATGGAGCCCTCAGGAATTCTTCCCCCATCAATGGCCATCAGAGAGATGGGTTGTTCCAAAGCTTGTGTGGGAATAGCAAATTGTTTAACTACTGCGGCAGAGATGAAATTTCCTGCTGCTCCGGAATCAAGAAGAGCCGACTGCGGGAAAGTCTTTTGTCCTAACTGAAGGGAAATGGGAATAGACAGGCAATCATTACTACTGGGAACTGACTGACACTGAGAGAAGAGGCCCAACGATACAGCTCCTGAACTCGTTAGGCCCTGTCGTTTCCCGAGCGTTTAGAACAAGAACTCAGAAGATGGCCGCTCTTTCCACAATATAAACACAACTTGTTCCGAAATCTCCTCTCCCTCTCTTCGGCTGACAGGCGGGTCCTCCCCAGTTGCATGGGCTCTTCAGGAGGAAGAACAGGGGTTTGGAAGTTGGGGGCCAAGCGAATCATACTACGCCGAAACTGTTCCTTCTCGGAATTACGTTCCTTGAAACGCAAATCAACTTTGACACAGAGAGAGATAATATCATCCAAAGACGTAGGGAGTTCCTGAGATACCAGCTCGTCTTTGATCCGGTCTGAAAGGCCCTGCCAGAACGTAGCTACTAGGGCCTCATCGTTCCAGCGAAGTTCAGAGGCCATAGTTCTGAAGTGGACCGCATACTGTCCCACAGACTGGTTTCCCTGGCGGAGACGTAATAAGCCGGAGGCGGCATTGGACACCCTTCCTGGCTCATCAAATATTTTCTTGAAAGTGGACAAAAAGATGCTGAAGTTATGTAGAATGGGGTCATCCCTCTCCCATAAGGGGGAAGCCCATGCTAAGGCTTGACCGGACAATAAAGAAATCACATAGGCCACTTTCGTTTTTTCGGAAGGGAAGTTCCCTGGTAATAGCTCGAATTGTATGGAGCATTGATTTAAAAATCCTCTGCAATACTTGGGGTCCCCATCGAACTTGGGTGGTAACCGTAACTGTGAGGAAGAAGCTGCTGCTGCGGCCTGAGGTACAGGGGCCACTGCCGGCCCAGGTGGTCCACCAGCCACTAGGGTGTTCTGGACAACATCCAACCGAGTAGATAGACTATTGAGGAATTTTAAAAGTTGCTCTTGGTTAGCTTCTTGCTTATCCATCCTCCCCACTAAATGCTCCAACATATCTTTAGCTGCGGCATCCATGGTCAGAGCAAACTGTAACAGATTCTGGATAGTTCTACTACTAATCTTGATTAGCGCTGGCTTACCTGAGGTGCGGAGTCTAACAATCTCCCCGGTGATCACCATGAACCGCCGCAAGGCGGGTTGGGCTTCGCTGCCAGGAGTCGCAGGTCGCGGTCCTCAGGTTCACCCCAAGATGTAGTACAGCGGAGTGGAGACTGGAAGACACAGCAATTCACAAAGAGCAGGAGCCAGGAACAGGTAAGTGTTGCTCTGACACTCAGCGAGTGTCAGAGTGAGGTTTATATCCTGACAGGGATTCACAATCCCCGCCTCTAGGTTGAGGTCATGTGACCGCCTCCGGGTGCGGTCACGTGGTCCTGGATGCGGAAGTGCGGCTTCCGGACGGAGCGGCGGGGATCAGGTAAGTCCGTTACACTGGGATGCCTTGAAGATCTCACAGGGGTACCTGGTAAGCAAGGCGGGGGGACTACTTGGTAATTATTTTGGCTTAGGAGTGACTTGAAAAAAATTTGCAGACCCTAAGGGTGCCTTGAACTGAAAAAGTTTGGAATCCACTGGATTAACCTCTTGGAGTAGCACATAAGTCACAAGCTGAGTGTATATACATGAAAAGCACAAATCAATCTAAACCGGTTAGATGATTATCGAACTTGGCAAATAAAGTCATATGATGATCACTATTGGTCTGTGTGTCTGGTCATTGGTAGAACTACCACTAAAGGGCCTGGAGCACATGTCCTGGCTGATTTATTTAGCTATCATTTAAAGCTGGAAATGATGTGCTTATCCACTTAAGATGTTTGATTTTTTTGTTCATTTATTATTTATTACATCTTTTAATAGACTCTGCAGAGAAAATAAATACATACAATAAAGTGCTTAACAAAATAATAAACATTTCATTTTAAAAATACATCCATCACTTGTAGCTGTTGGGAGCCAGCAGAAGGGTATTTTTAGAGTTAATTAATGAATAAATTCTGGTAAATAGGCCATTTCTCCGTTTTACCTTACAGACTAATTGCATAGACAACATTGACTTGCCGTTCTTACTCCACACAGTAAAATAACAAGACGACATTTTCACACAATTTTGATAAATGAACTTGTGGGAACTTAAACTGACTTCTGGGATTAAAAAAATGTTGCGAAAACAGACGAAATTATATTTGAATTTTTCTCTACAATTTACCTTATAAAAAAAACAACGTACATGGTTTGATTGGAAATAATTATCCTTAAAATATTTCAATTTATTCCTGAAGAAAGCAACAAAGGTTTATTTGTACTATGTCACAAATAGCTTTACAAAGCATTATTTTACAAATAGCAGCATTTTACAAATAGAAACTTCAATCCAAGCTTTGAGGCAGTCACTGTTTAGAAATACAGTATATGGAAATCAGCATTAGGGAGATTCTTTGGAATTCTGCTCCTATCATGTAAATTCTATAAACTTTTAGTTTCTCATGCCTGTTTTATTGTTTATATGAGCGGAAACAGCTCTTAAAAGAGTAACCCTTCTAATGCCACGTAAGGCTTCGCTGATCCAGCAACACATAAGGTTTAGTGGTACTCTTGTTTCTAACTGGTTAAACTCTTATTCTGGCCAACCTGAGGTCAGAGGGTTAAATCCATAGCTCAAGGCTGATGTGCTGCCCCTTGGGATTTAAAACTCCTCATAAAAGACTATTGTATGGTTTTGCAGCTTGCAGCTAGACCATCATCTCATCCCACCGACAATGCAGCCCCTTGCTAGGCCAAGGTTTAAAGTCTACACACAAATATCCAGTACCTTCCTGCTCTTACACTTCTTCCAGAGTACTGCATATTAGCACATACATTATAGTATGCCCACGATCTTAAAGCCTCAATGATATCCTTCACAAAATACCTGCAGGGATATACTATTTATTTTCAAGAATTTAACAAGAGTTTTCAACCCTCTTGCAACTAGTACACTCTTTAACTCTTGCATAGGAACACAGAGCAATAGAAAATATTAAAAACAAAGACAAATAAGAATTCTAAAGAAATCTAGAAAGAGATCTAGAGAGGCACAAACTTGAAGAAGGATACAAAGCCACAGTATATGCGCTGAGCATCCCCTGGAGCTCAGTGCAGTCCGTTGTAGAGAGGTGGAAGACGTATGAATCTACAGCCACACTGTTTACGTCAGGCCACCACTAAACTTACGGTAGGTGTCAGATAAGGCAAGAAGCTACGTTGAGGTCAACGGTGGCATTGAACAAGCTACACAAATTAGTGGCTGTAATGTAAGATAAGGTATATGGGTTAACAATCTCCAAGGCATTCCAAAATATGTGCTTTCATGGAAGGGTCACAAGGAAGAAGTCCTGGCTGGAAATTGCTTCCATATATCATCATCATCATCATTTATTTATATAGTGCCACATCAATCCCTCACATCAGTCCCTGCCCCATTGGAGCTTACAGTCTAAATTCCCTAATATAGACACACACTCACAGACAGACAGGGAGACTGACAGACAGAGAGGGAGAGACTAGGATAGCAGCCAATTAACCTACCAGTATGTTTTTTGGAGTGTGGGAGGAAACCGGAGCACCCGGAGGAAACCCACGCAAACACAGGGAGAACATACAAACTCCACACAGATAAAGCCATGGTCAGGAATCAAACTCATGACCCCAGTGCTGTGAGGCAGAAGTGCTAACCACTAGACCACTGCGCTGCCCATATATTTGACTGCAAAGAGTTTGCCAAATGCAAACTAGAAGTTACAGTGCGAAGGTGGAAGAAAGTTTTGTGTTCTGACAAAACTAAAGTGGAACTTTTTGGCCTGAATGCTAAGAGGTATGTTTGGAGCAAATCAAAGACTCCACAACAGCCAGGTAACACTATACCTACCGTGAAGTATGTCAGTATTAGCATCAAGCTGTGGGGAAGCTTTCAGTGTCAGGGGCTGGCAGTCTTGCCAGGATGAATGAGAAGATAAATGGTGCACATTACAGACAAGTCCTGGACAAAAACCTGCTACCCTCTGCCAAACAATCTCACACTTGGGAGGAAGTTTGTCTTTCAACAGAACAAAGATCCAAAACATACTGCAAGAGCAACACGGGGATGGCTTCAAATTCAGAAAATAGATGTCCTTGAGCGGCCTAGTCAGTCTTAACCGTAACCTAAAAGAAAAATCTTTGCCAAGACCTCAAATTTGCTGTTCATTGCGGTTCCCCAACCAACCAGACCCAGCTTGGTGAAGACTGCAGGGAAGAATGGACAAATATTTCTCTATCTCAGTGATGAAGGTTTAAAGGGACGTATCTAGAAGTCTACTGGCTGTGATAGCTACCTGAAGTGTTACACTATATAAGGACCAAGGGGGATAAATAAATGATTATATTTCAGTTTGTATTATTTTTAATACTGTAATATATCATTATGTGTCTTTTTGGGGTTACTCTGTGAAGATTAAGGTGTGACTTACAAATATAAATTTCCTATTTATTATATATGAAAAAAAGAGATGGAGCTGAATGCCTTTTGAAAAAATTGTGTGTAAATATACATATCTATCTTATAACCAAACTTCTGTTTAAAATTTTAGCAATAATGTGCTTGTTAACTATTGCGCTCATAGATAGTTATATGCCCAATTTCAGCGGCCTTTAAATCATTTGTACAAAAGCTATGGTGGTCAGAGCCGGGTACATATAAAGAACTGCATGTGATCAACCTCCCACTGTAGATTTCAGATAGATATACTATTTGTTAGGCTGGATACAAACTACAGAAAATTGCTCCTGATGTGTTATCTATAACGATTTTGCCAACGACTGATAAAAAATAAGCCCCTATCAGCATGCCGATTCATGTGTACACAACATACATGTTTTACAAGATTTACCATCAGATCTGTGCTCTTCATCTGCCATAACCATTGGCTGAAAAGATTGTGATTCTGCGCACTCCATAGAGATCTATGGACACTGACGGCCCTGAGTACATACACACTGCAGGATTGGAACGACATCGTTCCATAGTGGTATAAGATTTTTAGTTTTGTTTAAAAATCAAATGAAAGGATACAATGTGCTTTCAAACGATCATCGTTCATCGTTGCAGCGTACACACTAATGTCATATCTGGCCGAACAATCGTTTATCGTGTGATTGGCCCGATAATCATCTGAAAACCCTGTAGTGTGTACCTAGTCTTACACTATACCAGAGAGTATACCTAACAACAGTAAAAGATAGCAGATAGTCCAGCCACAAAGGTACACTTATCTGTTTAGAACACACAGAATTAGAAAACTTGCATCTTACAGCATTACTATGCTGCAACCATATCATTAAGTCACTTGTACATATACAGAGGTAGACAGGCAAGTGGGCAGTTTGCCAACTTTGCTTTGAATGCCAAAACTCTGCTCATTTATAATCCTTTCAGTTATAGCTTTAAATGTAAAAAAAATCGCACAGAAAAACACACATTTTATACCCTGCTACATTTATGGATTTGCAGACACAGGAAGCCAATGAAATACATTAATTAGATATTTAAAATATATCTGTCATTCTAGGAAACTAGCTACTACGGAAGAATGCTGGGATTTGGAATTTGTCCCAGATGGAAAATTAAAATGTCCTAAACAACAAATAAACTTGATAGGTACACTCTATCCCATCCGCCCCATGGTATACAATTAATAGTAATAAGTGCTGCACGTCAGTATTTGGCAGTACTGTAATACGCTGATTGATTGACAATTACTAGAATCATTATAGAAAAAAATGCCTCAATGTACTTGGAACTCAAAGGAAAGAGTAAAACCCCATTGGCGCAATTCAATTGGTCGCGTTACTCTCAAATGTAAAACGGCCTGCGCACTATTACCATTGCAACGGTAACAGTGCGCATTATTACCATTAATACAATAATTTTCAATGCTGATTTTTGCTCGCGACTCAGGGAGCCACAAGCAGAAATCCGGGTTAAAATTACTGTATGAACAGTAATAGTGAGCAGGCTGCGTTACTTTCCAGAGTAAAGCGGCCAAATGAATTCCCCCCATAAAATGTACTAGAAAGTGAAATTACCCCCAAATTCTGTGCATAAACACCAACCTGATAAAGGTGAGAATTACACTTTAATGTCTGTAAGTGTTCCTCCAAGTGTCAAAATACAGTGTGAAAGAAGAAAAAATATATCATAGTGAATATTGCATAAAAATATGACTAAACTGATAAAAGTGAATATACTCACCTTGTCATAGTGAGACTAATCTTTGCTTCAAAATAAGTTCTTGTAATTAATGATCGAGTGCTTAATATCCAAAATACAAATTAGTAGGGAATTCCTTCATTACACAAGAATATATTAAATGAAAAGGAAAATAGTACACGCTGTGCTACAAGTAATCAAATAAGTGTATTTTGATTAAAATAGTGCTCACCTAACACATATATTAAAACTGTCATCGATTCCTTTTTCAATCACAGTCCTCCTCCAACATGTATTCATCTAGGTACACACTGAAGAATTTTCCGACGGATTTGTTATCTACAATGATTGTACCTACGATTGAAGGTCCAATTACTCAAGCGATTCATGCATACACACTGACACAATTTACCTTCAGATCTGTGCTCTTTATCTGGTCCTTCTTCTGGTCCTCTAGTCATTTTGAGAATGACAGCAGAATAGTCACCCATTTACTCATTCCTGTCACACTGATTAAAACTGCCTTGTTATAGCTATCCACATGTCCTTACAAATTTCATTTGTTTCTGTGACTCTGAAAAAAATATTCAGTCTCAGAACAAACAAACAAACTATTCCATCTACATTTATTCACCGGGACATGTTCATTGCCGGCATTGGCTGAAAAGATCATGACTTTGTAAACTCTATGGAGATCGTGTGTCAGACGCCGTCCCCGTGCCTCCCTGCTGGCCGGGGACGGACGTCTTTCTCCCACGGAGCGCTCCGTTGCTAGGCACTTTTTATTTTTTAAAACATCTGTAATTTTTTACCTTGGTATCTAATGGTATCTATATTTTTTGGAAACAATATATTGATCATATAGTTTTATTAATCATACTCTCTCCCCCCATTATAAATCTGGCCTGAGCTATAAGTTTTAAAACTAGATTGTAAATCTTAAGAAAAAAAATCAACTTTCCATAACATTAGACATTTCCAATTAAACTTTGTCTCGACTCCTCTTTTTAAATCATAGAACATGAATAGATACCCGGCTTTAATGGGATTATATCTTTATTGAAACAATTAGCCATGTCTAAATAAACTGCTGTGATTAAATAGGTTCAACACAAATCCCCTCAATCAATAGAATAGAAGGTTTAGTACTTATTTAGTATACACAATCAAATTAAATTAAACACTTGGCTGGGATTTAGCTTGGCTAGTTCTATATTATTCCAGTGGGTATGAAAACAATCTGTCCCAATTACCCCAAATAAGTAAGAAGAATTAAAACTGATTATCATGAATTAAATAATTATTTCAATATGTTTGATTCACTGACTTTGAATATAGTGGTTTTCATTAAGTTAGGGACTGCTGCAGTGAACTCTGTGCTTAGGTCACGTCTATACAACACATGATGCAGAGCATGCGTTCTGTGACATAACCTCACTTATTCAGTGATTTCATGACCTCACGGCACCCCAACTTGGAGTACCTGCCGTTGACTGGAAGGAGAAGCAAACAGCAGTGTCTTGCATGTGAATCTACTGCTCCTGTTCCTCCATGTCATTGTTACAGTGGGAGTGAGACGCTTGGCTATGGTGTCACATCACACTCCCTTTCTCCTGCCTGATAAGGAAAGAAGCAGTGTGGTTGGAGGTGTCTTTTCCAAGCAAGTGTGTGTGGGGGGGGAACGCTGCTGAGTTGCAGTGTGTTGCCTACAGCGCCCCCAGGGCTTGCACTGGACCTGCTTTTTAGCAGCAGATAATTCAGGACATTGCCAAAGGAAGCCATGATGTGTCCTTCAATGATAATCAGTATTTTAGAATAAAAAATAAATGTACGTGGATGTGTACTTAACAGATGCAGACCAAGACTTTTTTCTAGGGGGAGGGGGCGATTTTACATAGTCACGCCCCTCCTTTGCTCTAATTGCTTGTTCCCAGTTGGACCCGCCCCATGTCCTCCGATGTTTGTCGCTCCCCAGAGCCGTAACTTAGAATTCTAGCGCCTGGGGCGAGAAAGATAAATGCCGCCCCCCTAGCACTCAATTTTAACCAAATGAACCTAAAATATTCCTAAATTGCACCCCCCTTCAGCGTTGCGCCCTGGGCGATCGCCCCTGTTGCACAGCCCTAGTTACGGCACTGTCCCTCCCCACCGCCCTTTAACGGGATGAAGACTGCTGCTGGGAGGGGATTACCCCCCCCTGGATCCGCCAGTGGTGCTTAATGTGATTTTACTGTTCTAGACATGTGCAAAGAAATGTACACCCCCTATTTCCTAATTTTTTCAGTGTCCTGTAAAATGCCGTAGCAGATGATATAGTAGAGTATAGTACTTATGACAGTAGAAATCCACAAAGAATTCACAAATTTAGGTTTGCTGCACCATATAGATTTTACATTTATTAAGTGGCCTTCATTGGTAGTGATAGTTCACGAATAGGAGGATATAGGTGTAGAGATGAATCCCAGAAAATTAATTTTACCATGATTCCCCTAATGAAATCATTATTTTTTCCTATCTTTGCCATTGAATTGTGCCGATTGACCATATGCCACCGCTGATTAGTCCCACTTGCTACCTGTCAGCCATATTACAATTTGTGTAGCAATCAGTGCATATCGCAATTGCCTGGGTATATGTACATCTACAGCATATAGCACATTGGCTTAGTGGTTAGCACTTCTGCCTGATAGCAATGGTGCCATGAGTTTGATTCTCGACCATGGCCTTATCTGTTCTCCCTGTGTTTGCATGGGTTTCCTCCGGGTGCTCTGGTTTCCTCCCACACTCCAAAAACATACTAGTAGGTTAATTGGCCGCTAGCAATTTAACCCTAGTCTCTCTCTCTCTTTCTCTCTGTATGTTAGGGAATTTAGACTGTAAGCTCCAATGCGGCAGGGACTGATGTGAGTGAGTTCTCTGTACAGCACTGCGGAATTAGTGGTGCTATATAAATAGCTGATGATGATCATCTGGGAAGAGAATACAGACAGGATTTGCATGAGGTTGTGTGAGTTTGCCATCCATAAGGGTGTTCTGAAGGCCAAGTGGAGCAGGAAAATGGTTATCAGCTAAATCATAAGGGGTACTGGCCTGACGGCCCAACATAGAAGAAACCTTTAACAATCTTTACTTTGTGATAAGTGACAATATATTATTTGACTAATCTATACAATTAAATAGGGAAATATTAAAATGACTAACCCAAGAATAATGAAATGCAATCCCTTCCTAAACGTGTGCAAAGAGACAAATTTAATGAAAGATTTTGCAGCAGATGGGAAAAGGTCATGCTGTTTAGTGGGGGGTTTCTGAAGCCAACCCTACATTTCAATACATCTCAATAATTCAACTTAAAACAAGAGCGAAGATATAAATTATGTCTTTATGCATGCAAAATAAGATGAAAGCTCATTGCTGTGCATTCCCCGGCATATGTGCTGGAATGTTAAACAGAATTCCAGAAACTGCCTCTGTTGTAAGGATCTGTGCGGAGCAGACTGTGTTTGTGCAGAGTTGCTATTGTGTTTGCACGTTGTCCCTTTGTACTCTTGTCACTGGGAGTTTGGAAAATGCCAGGGGAGCTATGAAAGAATGTGAGTGTTTCGTCCCACGCTGTCTGCCCCCAGCATTACCTTGTGGCAGGCCAGGATCAGGGAATGGGTACATGGAATCCAAATTAATCCCACTCAATGCTTTGCCGAAGGGACTCCATGAAGTATTTGATAGTTTTAAAGTCTCTAATTTGAAAGTCAAACACCAATTCACTAATTGACCAGCATTTGAATAAGGGTATCATGAGTGCCCTTTATTTCTAAGTACCCATGAAATATTAATTCTGTTGACAGCTGTACTGAAACAATATGAATTATTTCTAAGTAATAAAGCTTAGTCCTTCTTGTTCCACTCTTACGGTGTCTCTGGGAAGAGTATTAGAAACAATGATGTTTGTTGTACTGTTGTATTATTGTGAGTTTAGCTTGCTGTTATTTATGTGAATTGCCTCAAACATTATTATTACCAACAAATACCAACTCAGTAGTATATACCCCATAACATATTTATCCTCCACACTGTGCCAGTAGCAGTGGTGGGCAACCCACTAGATTTTGGGCGACTCCGATGCAGTCCCCAAATCCTCTAAAGGGCCACATATTAAATTTATTACTTAATTTTGCTGTAAATAATTAAAGATGAACAAAACAATTAATATTCAAACATCAGATGTAGCAAAGCTTAAATGAAGACAAAGCAGAGAGAAGAAAAAAATAAATAAAAACAAAAGTATTAAAAACAAATCAATATTTCTGTCGCTACCCCCAGGCCATGTTCATGACCTTGTCTGAAGGGGCATGGTATGGTCACTGATTCACAGTCAGTAACATATAGGGTGTTATACACTAGATTATAAGGATTATACAAAGTGTTCCATGATCACACATCATGGAAATTCAAGGTGATTTCAATTATGTACAGAAACAACAGTAAGTGCAAGTGAATAATACACAAATTATAGCATTGTTCCCAAAACTGATTACTGATGTGGTGGTATCAATACTCTGAGTCTCTGAATATAGACTATGACATTAGAATCTAATTATAGCAATACATTAGAGTAAATTAGAATATTGTTATCTTACTTATGCATTGTATGTTATAAGCAGTACTAAGTAAGATTATTGTTTTATCGTAAACTGGATACACACTACAGAAAATTCACAAACTACCACTTGGTCAGATTTGGCATTAGTGTGTACCCTCCCACAATCATGTTTTATCTTGCCAAAACAATTGCATCTGTTGATTTGCTTTGATAAACTACCTAAACATCACGATCAACAATGGAACGATGTCAGCAAATGTGAAAGTGTGTACGCACTCACCAGCAGCAGCATGGGACTTTGTACAGTAGAGTGGGCAGAGTCACGTTCTTTTCAGCAGATAGTTATGAGAGATGAAGAGCACAGATCTGAAGGTAAATTGTTTAGGTGTGTACAGATAAATCTGCCTGCTCATCGGGACTTCCAGTCATTGGTAAAATTGTTACAGAAATTGCATCTGCAGTAGAGATTGACACTGATCCTCGTGTTCTGATTTTGGTTTTGGATCTAGAATAACTTCGTGTTTTGTTTTTGGTTTTGGCAAAACCGCCCTTGTGTGTTTTGGTTTTGGAACTGTATTTTTTAGAAAAATAGCTAAAATGTGCTAAAATTACATAATTTTGCTCTTTTTTGTTCCTACATTATTATTAACCTCAATAACACTAATTTCAAGTAATTTGCAGTCAATTTTGACCACCTCACAGGTCACAATATTATTTTTATACACTTTCAAACAAAGACTGCAGCAGTTCTTGCCAGTGATAAGAAGAAGGCCATTGTAATGCCTGGGCATAAGGCCAAAAAATCCACCTCTTATGTGTGGAATTATTTTTACCCAAATCCTGACAACAGTTGTCTAGCCATTTGTAGCATTGTAAAGCCACAGTCAGTAGAGGTAGGGACCTTGACTATCTAGGATCCTCATCCATGTTACACCATTTGAAGCAAATTCATGGAAAGCTCTTGGGAAAATCAGAAACTTATGCTAAAAAAAAAAACAACAAGCAGTCCAGCATCAGCTACCTCCCTTCTCTCATCTAGATCCCAGCACCTGCAATCTACACCCACAACACCGTCATCATCAATATCCTCACAAGTGATCGGAGTTAGCCCTGCATCCAAGTTACTAATGCGAGATGACTCCTCCCCTATCCAGGACTACTCAGAAGAATCCTTGAGCGTTAGTCCCACTGCTGCTGCTTCTACTGCTGCTGGGGGTGGATCTTCAACCCAGAAGCAGACCAAGAAGAAGACTACTAGTAGTTTACAACAATTTACTGTTAAACAATCCTTAGCAAGTATAAAAGCTTTCAAACAGTCACAAAGCGGATCACAGACGTCATGGCGACTATGCACAGGCCCGGCGCTCCCATTAGGCAATGTTAGGCAGTTGCCTAGGGCGCCGGGCTCTGGAGGGCGCCACAGAAGTAGGGTACTTAATTACCATTGTACTTTAATACTGTGCGGCGACCGCTGAGCATACCTTTCGCGGCCGCCGCACAGCTTCCGATGAAACCACAGGGAGGGGCGAGGGGCCATGAATCGCGACCGCCCTCCTCCCCTCCAACAGATGGGGTGGACCTTCCCTCCGACGACTCTCCTCCACTCCCCCCTCTCCTCACTGACTGTCGGGCGTGACATCATCATCACGGCCCGACAGTGTCAGTGAGGGACGGGACTCAGCAGCAGCAGCAGCGAGGAGCACCTTTAAGGTAAGGAAAAAGAGGGGAAGGGAACATTTAGACCCAGGGGAGGGATAGGGGGGTGCATTGAGACTCAGGGGGCGGGATTTTGAAATTGTGCCTAGGGCGCCGAGGACCCTAGCACGGGCCCTGACTATGCAAGTATTAGATCTGCGTCCAATATCCACTATTAATGCAGCTGGTTTTAGACAATTACATTAGGTTTTGTGCCCTCGTTACTAAATTCCATCACAACACCATTTTACTGGAAAAGCTATTTCTCACCTCTACCAGAAGATTTGTAAAAATGTAATTATAGGGCCACAAATTGCCATTCTACCCACTGTGCACTTAACCACAGATATGTGGACAAGCGGAACTGGGCAAACTAAAGATTATATGACTGTGACAGCCCATTGAGTTGGTGATTTGCCTTCACCAGCAGGAACAGCGGCAGCAGGTACCCAAGTACGTCACATTTTTCAGAGGCAGGCTACTCTGTGTATCATCTGCTTCACTAAGAGGCATATTACTATTAGTATTATTATAATTATTATTATTATCATAGATTTGTAAGGCACCACAGTACTCCACAGTGCCGTACAGTAGGGAAGACAAGGACATATATAAAAGAAGACATACGTAAAACAAGAACAGACAAGGCAGACAAAATGAATGGAGACATGAAAACAAAGGGTATGGAGGACCCTGCTCATTAGAGAGCTTACATTCTAAAGGGAAGAGGGCACAGCTGTAACAAGAGGAACGAGTGTGGCTCAGAGTGGAGATTGGGATAGTTGTGAGGGTGCATTAGTGTGAATAGTGTTATCGAGGATAAGGTCACCTCTAGAAAAGAGATGGGTTTTCAAAGAGCATCTATAGATTTTAAGGCTGGGGGAAAGTCTAATTGAGCGTGGTAGGGAATTCCATAAGTGGGGAGCAGCACGGGAGAAGTCTTGAAGGTGGGAGTGAGAGGTGGTTATCAAAGACAAGACAAGGCGCAGGTCAGAGGTAATACCGCTGACAACCTGTTTGAAAAACTAAGGGATGTCATTGCAACATGGCTTATCCTGCTTGGACCCTCCTGAGAATGATGTGATTTCTGACGATGCCACCAATATTGTTAGAGCATTGCAGCGTGGGGAAATTCAGTCACATTCCCTGTTTAGCTCACACAATCAACTTGGTGGTGTAGAACTTTTTCAAAAATGACAATGACATGCAGGCGATGCTGTCTGTGTCCCGAAATATTTAGGGTCAGTTTCGGGATTCTGCAACAGCATGTAGAAGAAGGCAGCAGCTGCAAGAAGAATAGAATTTAGGGGGTATGTACTTTAGTCCAGCGCAGTGGAGAATTCTTTCCGTGTTGTGTAAGGTGCTGAAACCACTCAAAGTAGTCACCTGTGAAGAGAGTGCAGACAATGTTAGCTTGAGTCAAGTGATTCCCCTAATTGGACTTTTTCAAAAGCAGCAAGAGAAATTGAAGGAGGAAATGAAGCAAAGCAATTCCACTAATTATGTTGGACTTGTAGATTAAGTACTTTATTCGCTTCACCAGCAACCAAGAGTTATCAACATCTTAAAATCGGATCATTACATTTTGGTAACTATGCTTGATCCTAGGTTTAAGAGCTATGTCTTTTTCTTTCTTTCCAACTGACCCAGATCTCAAGAGATGCAATGAGCAAGCTGACAGCTCAAGTGGTACATGACACAATGACGTCTCCTCCTTCAGCTTCTCTGGAAATTGCTGCTAGGAAAAAACTTAGCTTTCCCAAGACACCCAGTGGTGATGCAGATGAGTCTTCGCAACATTTTGACATTTGGTATGGTCTAAAATAATTGCCCAAAAATCGTGACAGCTCTTTAGTAAAATGAACTACAAATTCCATGAGGAAAGCCATTACCGGCAATTACATCAAAGTACACAGACTTTTGTGATGGTGGATTTCATCGGGGATGGATTAGTATTGTTTGAGGATGATGTACATACTGCTAAAGGTTAATATGATGACAGTATAAATTGCAGGTGCTGAGATCTAGCTGAGGGAAGGGAGCTAGCTGATGCTGGTATGCTTGGTAATATTTTGGGTAGAATGTCATGTTGGCAATTTTATGTTTTTCTACAGTAAAGTTTCACCTTTAATACAGAGGTGTTTTTTTCTTTAAAAAGATACAAGCTTTTTGTTTACATTTTTGTATCCCTGACTTAAAACCACTATGCACTTGAACATAGACTTTAGCACATAAGGTAGATGGATTAGTATCATAATGACTGAGACTGGAGAGTGACAAGAACAATGCCACCTCTCCTGTTTCTGAGTGAGCTATGGTACAGTAAAATGTAACTGCAGATTTAGACCAAGACTGCCAGCCCTATTATTTCTATTTTAGCAATAACAATTAGCAATGGAGCTCTCCTCTTTGTGTGTAACCTATATAACACTGTACAATTTGACTGCAAATTCAGAAGACCATGCCTTCCAGCCCTAGTATTTCTATTCCAGCAATGACAATTAGCAATGGAGCTCTCCTCTTTGTGTGTAACCTATATAACACCATACAATTTGACTGCAAATTCAGAAGACCAAGCCTGCCAGCCCTAGTATTTCTATTTCAGCAATGACAATTAGCAATTGAGCAATAGAACTCGCCTATTTGTGTGTAACCTATATAACACTGTACACTTTGAGTGCAAATTCAGAAGATCAAGCCTGCCAGCCCTTGTATTTGTATTTCAGCAATGACAATTAGCAATGGCGCAATGGAGCTCTCCTCTTAGTGTGTTACCTATATAACACTGTAAATTATGTGACTGCAGATTTAGAAGACCAAGCCTGCCAGACCTATTAATTCTATTTCAGCAATGACAATTAGCAATGGAGCAATGGAGCTCTCCTGAATGTCACTAGAGACTTAGAAGAACACTTGTACCCCTCCTCTTTCTATTCTACCTATGACGCTGCCCAACTGCTCTACAGATTGCCAAGAACTGTGCTTCCCCTTCTGTGTCCCTCTGAGAAATGGTGCTGGATCGCCGTGGAGGGCAGTACTTATAGAATCCAAAACTCGCAAGATCCGACGACGTAACAATGATGTTTTGCCTCGTTTTCAATTCTCAGGGTGCGCTATAGTACCTAGCCAGCTCGGCTCAGTACTCGGATCTGCTAGGTTCGGGTGTGTTAGGTTCTCGGGGAACCAAGCCTGAGCATCTCTAATCTGCAGTACTTTTATGTAGTATGTACCCAGCCTTACACTAGTAAATTAGAATAGTTTCTTGGCTGTTTCTATTTTGAAGCCAGCTTCACTTGCATTTCTGTACCTCACATTTAATAAAGACATTGTACTGGTGCTTACAAGAGTGAGTCAAGAGATCTTCTACAACTTTCTTATTGTTTACAAACATCTCGCAGGTCAGTGATTAGTGGAGCTTATCTGTTAGCAGAGTTCAGCAATGATTTAAAGTTACTTATCAACTAAGACACCATAGTGTGGCCTTGGATGTATAGCAGGATTTACAGCAGGATTTACCTTTGTTAATGTGCATCTTGATCAGCAGAGAGCTGGTTAATCTGCTCAGTTCAAGGTCAGGATTTGGGGAGATATGTTGATGAATGCCAGATACAGGAAGCTCAGATCTTATCTCTTGACTGTGTTTGTACAGGTTGGATACAAGTCATTTGCAGCCATCCCTCTTCTCCATTCCATAGACTTTCATTGGCCTGAGGGGTAATCTTGTGTGTTCCCCAGAACTATTATCCAACCTTGCACAGTTCCCCTGGTTACTCCTCTGAGCCCTGTCTGACCCTAATAGGTGTAAATGATCTGACCTTCAGGTGACACCATCAGTTTCAGAACATCAAATGTTTTCCCTATTGGAAGACTGGCTTGAAGGGAAACTGGACTTAATATTGAGAAACATTGGAATAAGATAGTTACAGAAATGTGTGTGCTCTGTACCAGGAAGCTTTGGTCTGCAATTTTAAAATATTTACCAACATTCATTTTCACCAGTTCAATAAATATATGTGTTATTATTATTATCATGTATTTATAAGGCGCCACAAAGGGTCTACAGAGCCATACTATATGGGGTACACAAATTACACAAGGAACAAACAGAAAAGTGTTTTAGTAGGGCAGAACAACTACAAGGTTCATGATGAACAGTGATGGGTTGAATAGTACATGGGGGAGTTAAAGGGGTAGAAGTGGTATATTTATCTTTGATTTTAAAAAGCACAATTAGGCTGGGTACACACTACAGTGTTTTCAGGAGATTTTTCGGGCCAATCAGATGATAAACGACTGATTGGCCCGATATCACTGTAATTTGTGCGCTGCAACGAGAAACGATTATCGTTCCTAGGCACATCATATAGATGTGAAGTAAAAATCTTGTTCAACAATAGAACAATGTTGTTCCAATTCTGCAGTGTGTATGCACTCTACAGAATTGGAACGACAATTTAGCTATGAGTGGGCTGTCACTGAGAGGAAAGGCAGAGAGGAGACCATGAATTGCAGCCGATGGTTATAATAGATGAAGAGCACCGATCTGAAGGTAAGAGTGTATAGTGTGTACACATGAATCGGCATGTTGATTGTGACTTTTTCTTCTTTTCTGTCCTTGGTAAAATCGTTTAGCTATTGCATCGTTAGAATTTTCTTGTAGTGTGTACCCAGACTAAAAATAATGCTATTGCCAACACTTATTAACTATTGTAGCGTTTATCATTACGTAACCAGCCAACTGCATTGTTTTTTTTGTGATTCACAGGCACCCCTATAAGGGGATAAGTTTGGTCTCTACCGGGACATGGGCTGGCCTGACTATGTCTAACATATTTAGAACTAGGCTGGTCAATGGTTGGAATCAGTGTCAGTAGAAGGATTGGAGCAGAATACATATTTTTGCATAGACTATAGCGGTGTAGCTAAAGGTCCGTGAGTCTAGAGCGGGACACACTTTTTCTTCTGTAATCAAAGTATTAGCTGTAGATCAGAAAATTTGACAGTTTCTTTCAGAAACGAAGCGCGTCAGATGAGAGGCAGTCTATAAAGAGAATTACATTGTGTCTGTGAATATTTCTGTATTTAGTTTTCATCTGAATCAGGATCACACCAGAGAATTTCAAGCCAATTTATTTTCCAAGGTGGCCACCTGTAACTGTGAGAGATTAATTGCTGAGGTACTGCTAATACTCTGGACTGAATATTACCCATGTCCAGGACTTGCTGGAGAGGATAGGTCTCTGACCCTAAGAGGGTTACAAATAAATATGAACCTTGTACCAGAAGAATTAAGAACATTTGGGGACTAGGAAGTTCCTAATTGGCTCAGCTCCTGAGGAAATTATTTCATATATTATAAATCATGTACATGTGGTGTTTGACTGAAGCATTTCAATAATCCTCACCACAATGATTTCATTGTTGTTTTATAATTACGAGTGAGAAGTGTTGTATATGCATTACTAACCAGTGTGTCACTCACCGGACTGTGAGTGCTTCTTCCCGGACTATTAGGAACCGTGGACGTCCTCTATCCTGAGGGACTGCGCATGCGCAGCCCTTTCCAAACCTTCAGTGTATGTTCCTTTAACTTAATTGGCAGATCAGGCAACCTCCCTATATTAAGCACCTGTGGTCAACACCACGTTGCCTGATCTTGGAGTCTCATTCCCCATGAGTCTCTGAAGGTGTTCCTGTGTTTCCTTGTTCATTCAGCCCTGCTGATTCCTGTGGTTTCCAAACCACTTCTACCTCTGTGGTTTCCAAACCACTTCTGCTACTGTGGTTCCCATACCACTTCTACCATCTACTATATCATCGTGACTGTGAGCTGATTCCTATCCGCTGCCTCCGTGCACTACAGTCTTCTAATCACTTCAACTCTACCATGTATCATTGGGACTGTTAGCTGATGCCTATCCGCTGCCTCCGTGCATTACAGGCTTCAACCACATCCACTCACCTGTTCATGATTGTGACTGCCAGCTGATTCCTATCCGCTGCCTCCGTGCACTACAGGCTTCAACCTGCAACTCGTCTGTGTTTCATCATCGTGACTGCTAGCTGATTCCTATCCGCTGCCTCCGTGCACTACAGTCATCAACCTGCAACCCGTCTGTGTTTCATCGTGACTGTTTAGCTGATTCCTATCCGCTGCCTCTGTGCGCTTCAGTCTTCAGTCCTTGTCTACTCTACCGTGTTTCCTTGAGTCTGCTGCCACTATTGCTACCCGCTACTCTCCGTGATCATCTGTTCCAGTTCAACTCTGCTCCGGTGTCCCATCGTTACTGCACCTGCTGGTTGCTATTGGTTACCTCCGTGTTCCCGCAGAGACCCGCTGCTGTTACTTCTCAGCGCTACTCATCCATCTACTGCTGATCCGCTCTCCACGCCTTCCTGTGTTCCCTGCTGGTCTACCTACCTGTGCGCTGCACCTGCTAGACCCCTGCTTCACCCATCCAGGGACTTGTATCCTGCTGGCCTCCTGCCCTTCAGGTATCTCTGCACTCCTGTCTGACTGCCTTCTCCTGAACCACGGTATGCATACTTCCCATTGACTGTGCTGTGTATTGCATACCTTGCTGGACTGTGTTGGTTCTCCTCTGGAGTGTACTATCCGCTGAGTCTATTGCCATCATTGACTGTGTTGGTTCTCCTCTGGAGTGTACTATCTGCTGACTCTACTGCCATCATTGACTGTGTTATCTCATGCCGGATTACTTCAAGAGACTTTCTATATTGGCAGTGTTGTTCAGTCATTTATACATTTATATTGTGCATATTACTGTGGATCAAAGTCAAGGTGCCCGTGTATATATTGTGTTGCAGTCTCTCCCCGTGCACCTCCTCACATATATATTCAGTAGTACAACTTGCTAGTGGCAGACCACTGACTCCTGTTTACAGTTTCACCTGTTCCAGTATCCTCTCACATAGCAGTGGTACAACTTGCTAACGCAGACCACTGACTCCCCGGATACCTCCACTTGGATTCCATTCCTTCACTCAGACAGCGGTACAACTTGCTATCCGCAGACCGCTGACTCTCATCACCTCCTCGTTTCTGTTGGACATTCCTCCTCACTATAGCAGTGGTACAACTTGCTACCGCAGACCACTGACTACCTTCACGTGTCCTTTGTCCATACAGTTCCTCGTGTATTACTACCTCCATATTGCCAGTGCTGCTAGTCATAGACTTTCCTGAGCATCTCATCATCTGCTATTTCATGTTCCGTGATCACCCTGCTACCAGAGTACCATATTACCACCTATACTGCTCTGGTAAGCCTATCACCTGGTGATCCCTGGGTAAAGACTCCTAGTGCCCGTGACAGTAAGATCAGGCCATGACAGACCCAGATACGGAACCTACTGCTAAAGAGATGCTGCAGCATCTGGTCAGCCGTGTGGAGCAACAGGATGCTCGCCAACAGCTGTTACTTCAATGTTACCAATCGTTAACCTCCCAAGGAACATCTGGACAGACTGTTACAGCTAGTATTGAAGCTCCTGTGCTTTCCTCCGTTTCCCCAGTGCCATCCCAGGTGTCTACAGCTCCTACGCTTCACCTGCCTACTCCGTCAAAATATGACGGGGACCCCAAAACTTGTAGAGGTTTCCTTAACCAATGTTCAGTCCATTTTGAACTCCAACCTCAAAATTTTTCTACCCATCGTTCCAGAGTGGCCTATCTTATCTCATTGTTTTCTGGACAAGCCCTGGCTTGGGCCTCCCCTCTGTGGGAAAGAAACGATCCAATTCTACAAGATAGTGCCAAATTCATTTCCACGTTCCGAAGTGTGTTCGATGAACCAGGTCGTGTGACCTCCGCTGCTTCCAGCATTCTTCGTTTGCGACAAGGCTCCCATACAGTAGGACAGTATGTCATTCAATTTAGGATCTTAGCCTCTGAACTTCAGTGGAACACTGAAGCATTAGTTGCCGCCTTCTGGCAGGGGCTCTCCGATAAAATTAAAGATGCACTGACTACCCAAGAGCTTCCTTCGTCACTAGAAGATTTGATCTCTCTTTGCCATCGTGTAGACATGAGATTTCGTGAAAGAGAATCTGAGAAAACAACTTCTGCTAAAGCACCTCTTCGTTTAAACCCTCAATTTCGTCCAGTTTCACCTTCTGTGATTCCCATGGAGATAGGACGTTCCAAATTATCTTTAGAAGAGAGGAAACGAAGAGTAAAGAATAGACTCTGTATCTATTGTGCTGATTCCACACATATGCTCAGTTCTTGCCCTAAGAAATCGGGAAATGCCAGGCCCTAACTAGTTCTGGAGAGGTGAAGTTAGGGTCCCTGGAGTCCTCTCCATTGTCTATGAAATCTAAAGTCTGCGCTTTCGATGTTACGATTTCCTTTGCTACCAAATCCTTTGAGTCACAGGCATTGATTGATTCCGGAGCAGCAGGAAATTTCATTTCTAAATCACTAGTGAATCAATGGTCCCTACCAGTGATCACTTTAAAAACACCCATTACTGTGACGGCTATAGATGGATCACGTCTCATCAATGGTCTCATCACCCAGAGTACGTCTCCAGTGACCCTTCAGATTGGTGTACTACACCATGAAGAAATTTCGTTTTTAATTCTTCCTGTTACGACAAGTCCGATTGTCTTAGGCCTTCCATGGCTTCAATGTCACTCTCCCCAGATTGACTGGCGCACCCCTCAAGTTACGTCTTGGGGGCCTGAATGTCACCATCGTTGTCTCTCTCAAGTTATTCCTCTTAAAGTACAGCAATCTTCCATCTCATCGTCCTCCCCGGGACTCCCTCCTCAGTATGCTTCATTTGCCGATGTGTTTGATAAAGCTCAGTCTGAACGTCTTCCTCCTCATCGTTCTTGGGATTGTCCGATCGACCTTCTACCTGGCAAGACTCCTCCCAGGGGTCGGGTCTATCCTCTCTCGTTACCTGAAACTCAAGCCACATCTGAGTACATACAGGAGAATCTCCAGCGTGGGTTCATTCGACCTTCCACCTCTCCCGCTGGAGCTGGGTTCTTCTTCGTCAAAAAGAAGGATGGATCATTACGCCCTTGTATAGATTTTCGTGGACTCAACGCCATTACTATCAAGAATCGGTATCCCATTCCGCTGATCACTGAGCTATTTGATCGCATCAAGGGAGCTCGGATATTTACTAAGTTGGATCTTCGTGGTGCCTACAATTTAATTAGAATCCGTTCCGGTGACGAATGGAAGACCGCGTTTAACACCAGAGATGGGCATTACGAATATTTAGTAATGCCCTTCGGGCTGTGTAATGCCCCCGCGGTTTTCCAGGGTTTCATCAATGAGATCTTTCGGGACTTATTATATGTATGTGTCGTTGTCTACCTGGACGACATATTGATCTTCTCACAGGACCTGCCTTCTCATCACCAACATGTGGCAGAGGTCCTCTCCAGACTACGGAAAAACTCATTGTTCTGTAAATTGGAAAAATGTTCATTCGAGTTACCCCAGATTCCATTCTTGGGGTATATAGTTTCCGGAGTTGGCCTGAAGATGGATCCAGACAAAGTAAATGCTGTACTACATTGGCCTCAGCCAACTACTCTTCGTGCCATCCAGCGTTTTTTAGGTTTTGCCAATTACTATAGACGCTTCATTCAAGACTTCTCATCCATTGCATCTCCCATTGTGGCCTTAACTCGGAAAGGGGCTAATACTAAGCAATGGTCATCTGAGGCTCTCCAAGCCTTTCAAATCCTCAAAGAGTCCTTCTCGTCTGCTCCCATTCTGCGACAACCTGATGTGACACTCCCCTTCTTCCTAGAAGTAGATGCCTCTAATGTGGGCTTAGGAGCTATTCTCTCCCAACGCTCGGAGCAACAAAAATTACATCCTTGTGCCTTCTACTCTCGGGGTCTTCTGCCCGCAGAGAAAAACTATACTATCGGGGACAAGGAGTTGCTGGCCATCAAAGCTGCATTAGAGGAATGGAGATACTTGTTGGAAGGAGCTCGCCATCCTGTGACGATCTTCACGGATCATAAGAACTTGTCATATTTGCAATCTGCTCAATGCTTGAACCCTCGTCAAGCAAGATGGTCTCTTTTCTTTTCCCGTTTTGAATTAATTATAACCTTCAAACCAGCTGCTAAGAACAAGAAAGCTGACGCTCTATCTCGAGCTTTGGTGACGTCCTCTGATGTAGAAGAGGTTCCCAACCATGCTATTCTAGACCCCAAATGTATTTCTTTGGCTGCTTCATCCACCAAAATGCTACCATTTGGGAAGACCCTCGTGCCTCCTACTCTGAGGAGGAAAATCCTTTCGTGGTTCCATGCCTCTCGTTTTTCCGGACACGCCGGTGAACACAAGACCTTTGAGATTCTCTCTCGAAGTTACTGGTGGCCTTCAATGAGGAGAGACGTCAAAGAGTTTATTGCTTCCTGTGATTTATGTTCTCAGTTCAAATCCTCCCGCAGAACTCCAGCAGGGTTGCTGCGACCACTACCCATTCCGTCCAAACCTTGGACCCATATTAGTATGGATTTCGTTACTGATTTGCCACCAAGTAAGAATCACAATACTATTTGGGTAGTGGTAGACAGATTTTCGAAGATGGCTCATTTCGTCCCTCTGTCCGGTTTACCTTCCTCGTCTACTCTGGCTGAACATTTCATTAAAGAAATCTTCCGCATCCATGGATGTCCGTCTGAGATTGTGTCAGATAGAGGAGTACAATTCGTTTCCAGATTCTGGCGGGCCCTTTGTAAAACCTTGGGCATACGATTAGCACTCTCATCGTCTTACCATCCGCAATCTAACGGACAAACGGAACGAGTCAATCAAGATCTTGAGACTTTTATTAGGATGTTCTCTTCAGCCAACCAAGACAACTGGGTAGAATTGCTCCCTTGGGCTGAATTCGCCCATAACAACATGTACCATGAGTCATCATCCAAAACTCCATTCTTTGTGGTCTACGGTCACCATCCGTCTTTTCCGGAATTTCCTGCCCTCCCGCCCACCCAAGTTCCTGCTGTGGAGACTGCTTGTCAGACCTTCAAAAATATCTGGTCTCAGGTCAAAACCTGTTTAAAGAAGACATCTAACAAATATAAGTCTTTCGCAGATAAGAAGAGGCGGGCTATTCCACCACTAAAAATTGGAGATCGTGTCTGGTTATCTACCAAAAATATTCGTTTGAAGGTTCCATCTATGAAATTCGCCCCTCGTTTTATTGGTCCATATAGGATCATTCAAGTTATCAATCCAGTATGTGTTAAACTTCTTCTTCCTAAGAATCTTCGGATTTCCAATGCCTTCCATGTGTCCTTACTCAAACCTCTTATTATCAATCGTTTCTCGACTCCTCCCTCAGCACCGCAGCCAGTTCAAGTTCATCAGGAGGAGGATTTCGAGATTACTGAGGTATTGGATGCAAAAATTTCGCGAGGAGTCCTCCGTTTCCTCGTTCATTGGAAGGGCTTTGGTCCTGAAGAGCGTTCATGGATCAAAGCTGAAGATCTTAATGCTCCTGCCCTTCTGAAGAAGTTTTTTTCCAAAAATCCGGACAAGCCCGGTTCCAGGCGTTCTGTGCCCACCTTTAAAAGGGGGGGTACTGTCACTCACCGGACTGTGAGTGCTTCTTCCCGGACTATTAGGAACCGTGGACGTCCTCTATCCTGAGGGACTGCGCATGCGCAGCCCTTTCCAAACCTTCAGTGTATGTTCCTTTAACTTAATTGGCAGATCAGGCAACCTCCCTATATTAAGCACCTGTGGTCAACACCACGTTGCCTGATCTTGGAGTCTCATTCCCCATGAGTCTCTGAAGGTGTTCCTGTGTTTCCTTGTTCATTCAGCCCTGCTGATTCCTGTGGTTTCCAAACCACTTCTACCTCTGTGGTTTCCAAACCACTTCTGCTACTGTGGTTCCCATACCACTTCTACCATCTACTATATCATCGTGACTGTGAGCTGATTCCTATCCGCTGCCTCCGTGCACTACAGTCTTCTAATCACTTCAACTCTACCATGTATCATTGGGACTGTTAGCTGATGCCTATCCGCTGCCTCCGTGCATTACAGGCTTCAACCACATCCACTCACCTGTTCATGATTGTGACTGCCAGCTGATTCCTATCCGCTGCCTCCGTGCACTACAGGCTTCAACCTGCAACTCGTCTGTGTTTCATCATCGTGACTGCTAGCTGATTCCTATCCGCTGCCTCCGTGCACTACAGTCTTCAACCTGCAACCCGTCTGTGTTTCATCGTGACTGTTTAGCTGATTCCTATCCGCTGCCTCTGTGCGCTTCAGTCTTCAGTCCTTGTCTACTCTACCGTGTTTCCTTGAGTCTGCTGCCACTATTGCTACCCGCTACTCTCCGTGATCATCTGTTCCAGTTCAACTCTGCTCCGGTGTCCCATCGTTACTGCACCTGCTGGTTGCTATTGGTTACCTCCGTGTTCCCGCAGAGACCCGCTGCTGTTACTTCTCAGCGCTACTCATCCATCTACTGCTGATCCGCTCTCCACGCCTTCCTGTGTTCCCTGCTGGTCTACCTACCTGTGCGCTGCACCTGCTAGACCCCTGCTTCACCCATCCAGGGACTTGTATCCTGCTGGCCTCCTGCCCTTCAGGTATCTCTGCACTCCTGTCTGACTGCCTTCTCCTGAACCACGGTATGCATACTTCCCATTGACTGTGCTGTGTATTGCATACCTTGCTGGACTGTGTTGGTTCTCCTCTGGAGTGTACTATCCGCTGAGTCTATTGCCATCATTGACTGTGTTGGTTCTCCTCTGGAGTGTACTATCTGCTGACTCTACTGCCATCATTGACTGTGTTATCTCATGCCGGATTACTTCAAGAGACTTTCTATATTGGCAGTGTTGTTCAGTCATTTATACATTTATATTGTGCATATTACTGTGGATCAAAGTCAAGGTGCCCGTGTATATATTGTGTTGCAGTCTCTCCCCGTGCACCTCCTCACATATATATTCAGTAGTACAACTTGCTAGTGGCAGACCACTGACTCCTGTTTACAGTTTCACCTGTTCCAGTATCCTCTCACATAGCAGTGGTACAACTTGCTAACGCAGACCACTGACTCCCCGGATACCTCCACTTGGATTCCATTCCTTCACTCAGACAGCGGTACAACTTGCTATCCGCAGACCGCTGACTCTCATCACCTCCTCGTTTCTGTTGGACATTCCTCCTCACTATAGCAGTGGTACAACTTGCTACCGCAGACCACTGACTACCTTCACGTGTCCTTTGTCCATACAGTTCCTCGTGTATTACTACCTCCATATTGCCAGTGCTGCTAGTCATAGACTTTCCTGAGCATCTCATCATCTGCTATTTCATGTTCCGTGATCACCCTGCTACCAGAGTACCATATTACCACCTATACTGCTCTGGTAAGCCTATCACCTGGTGATCCCTGGGTAAAGACTCCTAGTGCCCGTGACACAGTGAGAAAGATAATCCTTTTTTTCATGATTAATTGTTGTGTATACAAGTCCTGATTAAGGGTTAAGGCCGCCCTAGGCCAATACGCTGGTAGCGCCCCCTCACCTTTCACGACAGGCTAAGGGTAAAAGCAAACTTGTCCTTAATTTCAAATCCAGCTTCCTTCACCCCCCTCACCAATGTTTATGTTTACGTGTATTCGAAACTCTGCTCTATTTGCCTTTTCCAACGGGTCACAGCAATCTGGATAGGGGAAAGGTGACGTGAAAGAGCACTGCTGAGTGTGAAGGTGGAGGGGGCTCTCGTGCCTGTTGCTGCCCTTGTCTCACCTCGCAGTGACTCACTGTCTTCAGCCTTTACTATGGGAATACGTGAAGATTGAAAGCTTATTACATTTTTCTTTCACGTTTTCTTTTTACCTTGGAATGAATTTCAGTTTATACCTCACCCTGTCACAATTTTGCGCCTCCCTAAATCCTTGCACCTTAGGCTACAGCATAGTCAGCCTATGGGATAATCAGGCCCTGTATATGCAAATTAATGTCTTGCATGATTTTAATTGTTTTTAATACAACTGTGTTTATTCAGAAATATTATTTAAGATTATTTTTTAGACAATATGTACTGGGTATTAACGTTGTTCATAGCTTCTGTGCTTCTTATTTGTGCGTTTAGGGGAGCTGGCAAATACCCCAATTTAAACAGCTGCTGGATACCCCTATAATTGGTATAAATGTATTGTTTCACTGTATTTGTCCAGTAGTGCCTGAAAACGTACATTATGGGCTAGATTTACTAAGCTGCGGGTTTGAAAAAGTGGGGATGTTGCCTATAGCAACCAATCAGATTCTAGCTGTCATTTTGTAGAAGGTACTAAATAAATGAAAGCTAGAATCTGATTGGTTGCTATAGGCAACATCCCCACTTTTTCAAACCCGCAGCTTAGTAAATCTAGCCCTATGTCTTGTTTTTTTATACAGGCCTCTTGGTTCTTCTTGAAGCTCAGTTTTGGAGGACAGTCTGCTTTAGACAATCTCACAGCTGTGCCATATTCTCTCCATTTCTATATAATGCAGACAGTGCTTCAGGGAATGTTAGAGATCTTTGAAATCAACTTATCTTCTTCCCATGATTGGTGCTTTCACCTAGTAACCTTTTCTCTGATTAGTTTTGAATGTTCTTTCAGCTTCTTTAGAAATGCACTAACTAACCGTGGGATCTCTCACAGACAGGTGTATTTGTAAATCAGTTTAAATACTTTAACAGCACACAGGTGGACTACAATCAATCATGTGACCTCTGAAGACAAATAGTTGCACCAGTGCTTAATTAGGTGTTACTTAGTCAAAGGGGTGAATGCTCACATAATCAATTATTATTCGCTTTTATTTGCAGTTAATAAAAAAAGTTAGAGTTGTTTGGTTTGACATTACAGGATATTTTGTGTTGGTAAATGGTAAAAATTCTCAAATAAATGCATTTCAATTCTGTGATATAAGAATACAGAGAATATATGTGTTACAATACGTTTCTGTGTTATTTTTATTGGAGAGATGGCTTTTTCTGTAAACCAGACTAACCATTTAACTGTACATGACTTTATTGGGAATGTCAATGGTTAGGCCTTTAATTTAAGAGCATGTCCCTTTATCTCCATCATTGCAATAGAATGCAATGTGGCAAAGTTATAGGTCTCTGGCTGCTACAGTTCTTGTGCAGAGAGATGAAGCGGCTTCTGTATGTCAAAGCACGTTTGGAGGGAACATAAAAGAGGGCTAGGCAGAAAATGGATTCAGACTCCCTTAAAATGTTTAATTGAACTCTATTGTCTGTAAAAAATAACTATATTTTTAACAACAGTTTAGAACCACAAACTTTGCGTGCTAAACAAGATTATATTAGAAACCATCTTGGCGTATATATGGAAGATCATCAAACTACTTTAAGTCCTCATCAAACATCATCAGATAGTCTAACTGACGGCAGAAAAATGATTGGTTGATTATTTTATCTCCACAATGTTTTGTTGGTTGATTTTGTGATTATTTACTGCATATGTTTGGTTTGTGACAGGGGCATTGCTAAGCTTAGCATAACAGTCCAGCTCTCAGCAGTGCAAGGTAATGTCCTAACTGGCTCAGGTGGTATGTGAGGAGGGCTGACATCCAATGAATGGGTGTTATATGGAGGGGCTTCTTATACAGTGAATACCATGTGGGCGATGTCTTGTGTAGCTGATGCCATGTATGGAGCACCTGGCACCGTAAATGGTGTGTAGGTAACACCTGATAGATGGCATGCGTGTGGTAACTGGTACACTGGATGCCTTTTGAGTGGCCTACCTGGAACAATATGTCATTTTTGCTATTATCTGGCACAGGGATGGCATGTAAGGAAGGGCACAGTAATGACATGTGGGGCACACTGAAACATAGCGGAGAGTGTATTTTTGTATTGCATTAGATGTAGTTATTAAAGTGATGAGTTGTAGCCCTGTTCCCCAGCTCTTTTAGTAGCCTAGCACGGTTGAAAAAAAGTAACCACATGTCAATCAAGTCACACAAGTCACCATTTATAAATCCTAGATGTGTACATCCAGTGAGTCTGCTATTACTGTTTCCCTTGGCAGTGAGTACCATAGTCTAACTAACCCCACAGTGGAAAATCTCTTTTTATGCTGGGAGTGGAAACATGATATATCCGGTTGCTGTGGTTGCCCAATTGTCACCTGTCCAGTCCTGTGTCTTAAAAGCTTGTCAGCCAATAACATGTAACTAGGTGTTTGGATGCTGCATGAGGTTGCATCTGTAGATTTACTACATTTCAAATGATCTAAGCAGTAAAAGTTTAGATATGATTTCTGTTGAGAGAATCCATATTTTTGAACCAGAAAACCGATATTACCCCGTGCTTCTCTAGGTGTCTATTGCATCTTAAGGGTTCATGCCTTCTAGGGTTTCTTGAATTAGTTTTACATGCGTTTATAATAGATGTGAAACACATATAGACACGTACGACATTATAAATGACTCTTTCTAGGGTTACCATACCTACTGGCATATTGTGTGTTGCATCCTATAGCGTTTTTTCCAGATCTATATTTGTTCTATTTTTTTAACTTAGTGCAAGTAAACTCATCGAGAACACCTATAATGATAATTTTAACATAAATAAAAATATTAGCTAAAAATGCACGCTGGCAGCACGGTGGCTTAGTGGTTAGCACTTCTTCCTCAGAGCGCTGACTAACTGACATAATAAATGGACCACAAAAATGTGTTTTAACGTGTCTTTTTTTGGTGATAAATGCATCTATGCACCACAGTAACAATTATTTACTGTATGGCTAAATAGATCCCATGTGTCTGTCTGTCTACCTTAGTTACTATGATTTTTATACATAAAAGCTCATATAAGTACACAGATCTAAGATCCAAGATATTGGTATTACATTGTTGCGTTATACCGTCCTCTTCATACTGTCATGAGTTCGATTCCTTCATGGTTTTATCTGTGTGGTTTGTATGTTCTCCCCGTGTTTGCGTGGGTTTCCTCTGGGTGCTCTGGTTTCTCCCACATTCCAAAAACATACTAGTAGGTTAATTGGCTGTTATCAAACTGACCCTAGTCTGTGTGTGTGTTTGGGAATATAGACTGTAAGCTCTATTGGGACAGGAACTGATGTCAGTTCTCTGTACAGCGCTGCTGAATTAGTGGCACTATATAAATAAATAAATAGATGATGATGATACTAGCTAAAAATGCATGTCAACGCAAATGTGTTTGACATGCATATTTCCAAAAGATTTGGCCTATGTAACACATTATATAATATACAACTTTGTACACAATATATACACAATAATATACAACTTTGAGATCATATACATACTACTTCTTTGTATATGTGGCCCACCTAATTTTGCATTCAGTGTGTATGTGGTCATGTTGGCTACTATGATTACTGGGATCAAGGTGCACTACATAAGTTATTGTTCATCCTGCATCCTCACACTATACTGTCCAACACCCCCACCTACCAAATAGGTAAATTAACTTTACCTATTGGATAGTAAACTCAAGCACATTGTCAGATATAAACAAAATAAAGTAGAAACATAAAAAAAAAGTAACCTGTTATTCAAATTGTTATCTGCTTTCTGTAGTGAAAAACATGTGGCAAAAACCAGTCTTAAGCTGGCCAGACACATCTCAATTAATTGGTTTTACATAGTCTTTTTATATGTACTGTAAACTCAAAACATTGATTTGATTAATTGTGTCTAGCACAAAGAAATGTGTGTATGCTAGACATAGTGAGCCTGATTCATTATCAAACGCAAATGCCGATACGTTCAGTATTTTTGCGCTACATTGCACCACACATGCCCAGAAACAAACTATTCACCAGTGAGCCCAAGTGCATGCAATTAATCTTCGAACGCAAATGACACTTCCAACAGCTTATGATTTTATGGGCAGAACGGGGGAAGACTAGGGCATATGCACGTGTAAAATGTACAGTAAAGGTGTTCCCCAGCATATACGGGCGATTGAAGCTGGGGCACACGCAGAAGAACGCTTCTTTTCAGACGTAAGGTTTACACCTCCTCAAAGTCAAGTGTAACTGACGGATGATAGTGATGACCATACACACCATTCACATCCTCGTCATCTAATGGGATGATTGACAATTCATCTGCAGTTAACAGGTAGGTGCATTCTTTAATATTTTAAAAGCATTGCATACTTTAAACATGTGCGAATGATTGAAATTGTCTCACCCTTGCAAATCATTTACATACATTTGCAACATAGTGTAAGTTTTAACATGTTGTTTTATACATTAGCAATGCTGTTGTCTGTTTTAAATGCTATGTTGTCACATTCCTACACAGCTGCATACATTTGCAACGTGGTCGTGTGTTTTAAAAGGTTATGAACGTGTTTACATTTCTTTCATGTTTATTAAATTTTATGTCATGCTTTATTATCTTATTTTTTTAACAGAAACTTTGTGATAAATTAAAATGAATAGAGCTGTGTTAGTTGTAAGTGTGTATATACCATATAATGTCAGAGGAGTGCCAAATATCTACAAGGCATTAGGTAATATATATATATATATATATATATATATATATATATATATATATATATATATATATATATATATATATATATATTAATTTGAATCCTTCCATCATCCTCACATTTAGCCAATCATTGATGAAGCAGGGAATCTGGAGGACGACAGTTGTTCACTCTGAAACCAACAAAGGGTACACCATCTCGGCCCAGGAAGAATATCTTCAGGCCACATGTCAACCTCTTTGCGATGTCAGATGCTGAGGTGGTCTGACGCTATTGGCTTCTATCTCGTGTCATCATGGGCACCTGTGCAGAGGGACCTAGAGCCTTTGTGCAACATCCCGACAGTAATACTGCAGCTAACCAAGCTCTTGGCGGTATTGCACTTCTGTATGTCTGAATCTTTCCAGACCACAGTGGGGGTCGTGGCAGGAATGTCCCAAGCCACCTTCAGTCGTGTGCTGAAGGTTGTACTAAGGACTTTCCAGCTTTCAATGTGCCCCATGTCTTGCACCAGTTGATCATCGATGCAGGCCAATGATGTGCACTCCAGAAGACTGAGGTCCAAGAAAGTCATGAGACCAACGTCTGTCCCCGTAACGCACCTGAGGTGGTCCCTAAACTTGTGCTTTAGATGACGATTAAAGTCCTACCACCTGTGTGAAATTTTCAAAGTGAAGAATGTTGCAATATATACTGACAAAAACAAGTTTAAAAAATTGTACATACATACATACATATATAAAAAATATTGGTCTGTTTGTGTGTCTGTCCAGTTATGCATTTGGACATCCCTACACCGATTGGGATGAAACCATCACAAGATGGACCAGTTGGATTCTGGACAGGTTTTAGGGGGGTTAGGGTCTTGGCCGGACATCCCATTGGTGTACCCTGGGCAGAACTTGGATCCGGGGAGCCTGTTCTGAGCCTGCATTCGGACACGCGTGCAATGATTGGGATGAAACCAACATGAAGTGGTCCAGTTGAATCCCGGCCAGATTTTAGGGGGGCTAGGGTCCTGGTCGGACCTCCCATTGGTGTACGCTGGGCAGAGCTTTGACTGGGAGGGCCTATTCTGAGCTTTTCACTGCATGGATTTGGACAAAAACTTCACAGACTGGGAACATTGGATCCAAGAAGACATATTAGGAGGTTGAGATCCCTGTCGAACCTCACGTTGGTTTATGCTGGGCAGAACTTTGACCCGGGGAGACTATTCTGGGCCTTCCACTCTATGGATTTGGATAACATTTAATATAAAAACAAAAACGATACTGGGCAGCCACCTAATGGGTGTGTTGGAAAAGCTGCTAACCTGCTAATTATTTTTAAAAAGTTGACAGTTACATTTAATTCATTGATAACTTAATAACTTGAAGATTTAAACCCAGGCAACGACGGGTACTTTAGTTAGTATA
The DNA here is from genome assembly GCF_038048845.1 of Mixophyes fleayi. Taxonomy (NCBI): domain Eukaryota; kingdom Metazoa; phylum Chordata; class Amphibia; order Anura; family Limnodynastidae; genus Mixophyes; species Mixophyes fleayi. The sequence continues at coordinate 113,496,081 of NC_134408.1, forward strand.
GAGTATAAATATATTTGGCCTGAAGGTCACACAATAATCACACAGAATGCCACACAGCCATAATCATTTTTAAAACCTAAAACAGGTTGCAATGTAACCATGCAATGGTTTTAATTGCTATATTTATGAAAGGTTTGGTCTTGGTGTTCCCATGCCATGTCCAACAGTTTTTAACTATATTTGAAGAAGTCTAGTAATGTATGCAGAGCACAATATAATTTTGTTAAAAATGCGTTTGCTAACTGTTTCTTGACCTCAGTCACAGACCAGCTAATTGGAGCCATAGCATTGACTTGATGTCCCCCAAATCTGGTGCTTAGCTGGGGCCTGCCCATCACCAGATGGATGAGTATTTCCACCTCACATTGGGCAAAGTTTGTCAGAAGACATGTTTGCCAGCAGTATCTCTCTTAATGTAGCACCTCTGGGGATAAATGTATTTATGTCCGGATTCTTCAACTCCGGCGTGGTAAGCGTCTTCGGCAATTAAATTTAAAGCGGCGCTGCATTGTAAAGGGAAACTTCCCTTTACAATGCAGCGCCACTTTAAATTTAATCGCCGAAGACGCTGAACACGCCGGAGTTGGAGAATCCGGACATTAATACATTTACCCCCTGAACTCTGCTGTGTAATGACGTTGTGATGTTAAAATGTATTATTGTGTGTGGGGGGGGGGGTGTTTTGTGTTTAAAGGTGCAGAAAAAATATTCACCCTGCATGTTATAATTTGAAAAATTTAAAAAATAAATAAATCAACCAATCAGTAAATATCTGGACATGATTAAAAAAAATATTTACAGTTTACAAACTTTTCTTTAAAAAAAAAGTTTGAAGTGATTAAGGTAGTTTAAAGTTTAAATGGGTTTTTGCATATCACGGAATAGTGCCGGTTGGTGTAGTAATGCATATGAAGGGTTAATACTCATTAATGGTCATGAAACATGAGCGCTTAGGAATAATACGGTGAATTAGGTTGATGAAGGAAGTGCAAACCTGTGTGTTCCTCTGTTAATTAAGAGTAATAAGGTAGAATGTACTGCACTAAGGTGCCCGTAGATCACATAGAGTAGCCGACACAAATGCAATGTTACGTACAATCGATTTTACGTCATGAAAGTGAGTTGCTCCCATATTCATCAAGGAACGTGTTGCATACATATGCTTGACCTTGAATACGGATGTGCCTCTGCCCGATTTACATGTATTTTTTAAAAATCGCATATTACATTTGTGTCAGGCCAGAGCCGTCTTAACGCATGGGCACACTGGGCAGTTGCCCGGGGGCACCACGAGCTTCCATAAGATTGCCAAATTTCATTATATTATTTAGAACCTTCAAAGCCTTTTTATTAAAATGTTTCGGTGGACTAATCACCTCAGTGTCAGATGTTATATGTACATGAATTCTTGCTGGTGTGAAAACATTTCTTGACCATGAAGAAAGCAACGTACATGTACTAATTGTACATAAGTGGGTGAGTGGTTGTGTAGGTAGGGCCCCAGTGCACTGCTTTGCCTGGCCTATATTGCTGTGTCAGGTGCCGCCCCTGCACTCCTCCTAGGTGCAGGGTATGGTGCCTCTTATGCTCTGCTCTTCCGGGCCCTGGGTCTCGCTGCGCACACATGCACATAAGCAGTCACATCCCATTGCTAGGCAACGGGGCGCTCTTCTGTGGCTTCCTGTCAGTGGTCAGCGGTGTTCCGACCGCTGAATTAGATCTTTCTTCTCCACCATAAGGGTGCCAGAGTATTGGTTCACACCAGCTCCAGGCCTTACTGTATACTCGTGTGCCCTGTGTTTGCTGACTTCTGGCTTGTTCCCTGGATCATTCTTCTGGATTCCGATTTGGTTCTGCACAGCTCATTTGGAATTGACCTTCTCCTTATTCCTGACGCCTCTTCTGATTATCCCTGTGCACTACGCTGTTTGGCTTTGACCCGGATCATTTGACCATTCCTGTTCTACTTTCCACTGCGCTGGTGTCTAACTTGGAGAACCACGACCTGCGCTTCCCACACAGTGAAGTCCATACCCACTTGCAAGGGTCCCTGGCGAAGACCGGGGGTGCGCTAGACTCCGCGCATCCCTGTTTAGTTGTTAAAATACCAGCCAGTGGCTTGTACGTTATCATTAATCGTCACAATTCGTTTTGCGTTCCTTTATGATTCAGGCCCAGTGTGTGCTATTTCTCTGTGCAGGCTCCGTGCAAATTTAGAGGATATGAGATCTTTTTGGCCCTTAGTGGACATGTCAAGACTCTAATTGCATCACAACGACCCACCCACTATCATATCACATATATCCCTTGCCACTAAAATGGGTCCCAAGCTACTTTATCTTGGGAGTTGTACCACACCTTGATACCTCGGTGGAATAAAAGACAAAGATCGCTACTGTTCTCAATTACCCAGAACTCTTCAAGCTGACTTGTTAGCTCCATCACAGAAACTAGATAAAGTTCTAAGATAGGAATATTTTAAAATATTCATCCCAAAAAGACACAATAAAAAATATATCTGTAATATATTCATTTGGAACTTGTGGCTAAGTCCTCCTATTTTTGTAATACTATAACATGCATTTAGGGAAGTATTGCTCTTATTATATCTTATCTAAGATGTGTACTGATTGTTTCTTAGTGCAAATTAGATTCAATAATAAAAAATAAAAGGTACTGGCTGATTGGTTGCTATGGTTTTGTGCATAATACAGGGTTAATAAATGAGACACAACCTGTGGGACATTGTCATCAAGAATTGATTGGTTTTAGGCTGATTGAACTGTTGTAATCATACGACTGAAGTCCAACAAATCAAAGAAAATGACCGAGCTCTACAACTGCATCATAGTTGTTTTTGAATGTGCTTACAGATAATGTTAATAAATAATCAATAGAGAATGAAAGTTGGGTAGAGACTTCTATATAAGAGTATATGTGATTTGTGGGGGATTAGATAACCGAGTGGTGCAAACCTTAAAATAACTGTATATAATGTTTCAAGGAGGAGAAGAAAGAGGAGAACATTTGGGTGTCAGCCCCCAGTTCAAAAGTTAACAATAAAAGTCTAAGGGGTATATCTACTTAACTGCAGGTTTGAATAAGTGGAGATGTTGCCTATAGCAACCAATCAGATTCTAGTTATCATTTATTTAGTACATTCTACAAAATGACAGATATAATCTGATTGGTTGCTATAGGCAACATCTCCAAATTTTCTTCCTCTGAGCAACATAAAGCTAATACTATGAATTAATTTATAAACACATATTTGCAGTATTTGTATGACTAGTAATTTGCTTGCATATGACAGTAGTGCTTACACCCTATATGGGGCATAACATCAATCAAGTTTATTGTAGCAATATGCTAATATGCGCTGATTCATGTTTATATTGATGCTTTAATTTATTTAATTCTCCTGTGGTGTTGATGTTTATTAGTATTCAACTCAGTTCATAAAATAAAAGATATTTTTATGCCATATTAAATGAGATATTATTCCCAATTTCTGGGCGCAATGTAAAGAACTGACTTGTTTTCCTTCACTTTTCGTCTCTGTGGAGAAGCTCCAGACCTAAAGCACCTGGATTTAGTATCTAATATTGGAGTGCCAGCATTGATCTTTATGGACCACCCTACTATGTACACCAGCACAGAGTTTGGAATGAGCTGTTTAGTTTTGTTAACTTTGCTGGAAAGCTACATTTACCAAAGCTGATGTATGGTCATTATTTGGTAACTTTGCCAGTTAAAGAAAAAACTCATGCAATGTACAAACAGTGTTTGAGCTATTGATCCATGCATGCTCAGTAAATATGTGTGTGTCTCCATTATCCTATACAGAACAGAGATAAGTCCAGTATATGGGGTTAGATGGCGTTCCAAGTGTAACACAGTAGAATGTTGGGATCCTTGGTTACATTCACCTCACCCACCCCTATTACCCCATAACTTCCTGACACTTCTTCAATGATATCCCTAATAGGTGACCTCATTGTATTGTATGGACGTTTCACATGACAAGGAACAAGTTTATCTTTGTGTGAATTCTGGGCTGGGTGCTCCCTTTCCCACCTCCCCATTTTTCCGTTCCCTATGTAACCCTTCCCATTTATTTAAGATTAAAAATATAAAAATGAGACACTGATGATGTGTTTTTCTATTTCAATATTTTTTATTGTTATATTACAGTTAAATCACTGTGCTGTACCTCAGCACTATTTCAATCTTTCTTTTGCCAAATGCCACATCACATTTTTTTTAAAACATATGCATAGCATACATACAATATACACACAAGTATAGAATATATGAATCCTACCCTGGCATAGACTACAAAATATATTGTACAATCACTAAATGGTTTAAATGGAAGAGCTCTGCATCACCACCTAGTGGTCATAAGTGATAAGGTATTGTTTGTCTTGATTGATTTGTAGCTGCCATATAGTTTGCTATTCCATGCAATAAAATGTAATTCATATATAAATATAAAGCAGTAATTCCCAGTGGTCAGATTGTCCTCAAAATATCACAAGAGTTGCAAGACACTTTTGTACAACCACTTCTCATGGTACCTACCTGCTTCCGCCATGTAGCAATATTTGGGGAATTCTTTCTACATGACGGGCACCATATCGCACTGTAGCTCTTGGCAAGGGATGTCTAAATCTGTTCACTCCTCTTCAATAGAGGTGAACAGGCAGCTCTATTAGAGGAGGTGTGGACCGAACAAGAGGGTTACATGAACTAGAAGTGGAGGTTGTTTATAAATCATCATCTTCAGTTATTTATATAGCGCCACTAATACATGAAGATATGTACCTCAGGGTTACTCAGATTCTGAATTGGGTCTGAAAAATCTGCCACTAAAAAGGTTTTAACTTGTAAATGTCATTCAAGAAGTATTAACTTGAAGTATGAGCAAGTACAAAATGCATTACATTACACAAGGTTTGTATATATATATATATATATATATATATATATATATATATATATATATATATATATGGCACAGGAAAAAAAGGAAGCCTGATGTCTTTCATGAGTACAACTAGTGGCAGATCCAGGGCTGGTGGTGAAGGTACTAAATCGGCAAGTGCAAAGGAATAGTCAGTTTAATACAAGGTCAGGGTCACTAGCAGAGGTTCAGGGTCATGGAACAAGTTGAGAAGTGGTACACAGGAGATTCACACAGACAATGTAGCACATGGAACACTGGAGCAAAGAAGACTTAATACTCTGCCATGATGCTATGCAGAGCAGGCCTTAGATAGTGTATGCAATTTGAGTTGTGAGGGCAATGTGACAGCGGTCACATAGCCAGTTTTAGAAGGGGTATAATACTGCACTCCCACCACTAGGAGACAGCTCACTAAGGAGGGAGTACTGAAGTCTGGGTTCGAACCCTGTACCTTGAAAGTGTGCAAGGGGCTGGCATGTGACACAAGGCAGAAAAAAAGGGGGTTGTGAGGTGCATAGATAAACAATGACTGGTTGGGGAAAATGGTAGACTATGGGACAATATATACAATAAAAGATATAAAGGGAGGCAGACACACAAAGGGGGGGGAGCAAGGACTGACACTCACAAAAGCAGACAGAGAGGAACGCACACACAAAGGTGTGGAGGGGCAGAGGCACATATGGGGAGACAGAGGGAGAGAGACTGGCATTTACAGAGGAAAGTGACAGACACTGACACAGACAGCGGAAGGGCAGAGAGGCTGGCACAGACAGGGGAATGGCAGAGATGCTGGCACAGACAGCGGAAGGACAGAGAGGCTGACACAGACAGGGGAAGGACAGAGAGGCTGGCACAGACAGGGGAAGGGCAAAGAGGCTGGCACAGACAGGGGAAGGGCAGAGATGCTGGCACAGATAGGGGAAGGGCAGAGAGGCTGACACAGACAGGGGAAGGGCAGAGAGGCTGACAGACAGGGGAAGGGCAGAGAGGCTGACACAGACAGGGGAAGGGCAGAGAGGCTGACACAGACAGGGGAAGGGCAGAGAGGCTGACACAGACAGGGGAAATACAGAGATGCTGGCACAGACGGGAAGGACAGAGATGCTGGCACAGACAGGGGAAGGGCAGAGATACTGGCACAGACAAGGGAAGGACAGAGATGCTGATACAGACAGGGGAAGGGCAGAGAGGCTGGCACAGACAGGGGAAGGACAGAGATGCTGACACAGACAGGGGAAGGGCAGAGAGGCTGGCACAGACAGGGGAAGGGCAGAGATGCTGGCACAGACAGGGGAAGGACAGAGATGCTGCCACAGACAGGGGAAGGGCAGAGATACTGGCACCGACAGGGGAAGGACAGAGAGGCTGACACAGACAGGGGAAGGGCAGAGAGGCTGGCACAGACAGGGGAAGGGCAGAGATGCTGGCACAGACAGGGGAAGGACAGAGATGCTGGCACAGACAGGGGAAGGGCAGAGATGCTGGCACAGACAAGGAAAGGGCAGAGAGGCTGGCACAGACAGAGGGAGGGCAGAGATGCTGGCACAGACAGGAGAAGGGCAGAGATGCTGACACAGACAGGGGAAGGGCAGAGATGCTGGCACAGACAGAAGGAGGACAGAGATGCTTGCACATAGAGGTGAAGGGCAGAGATACTTGCACAGACAGGCGAAGGACAGAGAGGCTGGCACAGACAGGTGAAGGGCAGAGATGCTGGCACAGACAGGGGAAGGGCACAAACAATGGCATAGAGAGGGGCAGGGCAGAGAGAATGGCACAGAAAGTAAGAAAGACTGATACAGGCAGAACAGAGTGATACCCCATAAAACAGATGCGTCTATGTAGGCATACTTATTGTATTTGCCTTCAGTCCCTCCTCCACGTGCAGGGGGGGGGGGGGAGGAAATTTGCTCAAGCCCTGCAGCCTATTGGAGGAGGAGTATAGGTGGGGGTCAGGGGGTCCTCATGCAATGAGGCCCTCTGGGGGTTTCCCGGATGAGCCAGTCCCACCCTGTTTTGTAAATTTTTCTCACAGCTCTGAGAGCTGCAAGTGTAAATCTGCGGTAAAATTACGATACTAACGGTAAAAGTGCGCAGGCTACGTTATTCGCACGAGCAACGCTGTCAATTGAATTCCCCCCATACTATTGTAAATGTTGGGAGGTATGCACCCTCTTGTAAAGTATGTGGTATGTTGAGGAAAAAGGAGAAATTTGACTTTTAAATATGAAAACATAATGCTTTCCAGAAGTCAAACGTACATGCTTTACATTATCTAGGATAATACTAAGCTGTGCTATAAAAGTAAAAAAAATGAAAGTCTCAGTCTGTTAACAGCCTCTTTTAGGCTATTTGAAAGAGAAAGAAAAGTTAAAATGTAATTGCCTAAAGCATACTTGCCAACTCTCCCTGAATGTACGGGAGACTCCCAGATTCTGGGTAGGTCTCCTGGACTCCCGGCAGAGTATGGCAGCCTCCCGCATCTGCCCACTTTACTATGAAGTGGGCAGTATTAGACCCAAAATGTCGCGATCCCCTGCATTTGGCCTCACCCCCAGCTGTAAAATGACGCGGTTGTGTCATTACGAAGCGGGGGCAAAATGGTGTCATTTGCATAACTCCGCCCCTGAATCGCCCACCTCCCCCAGGCAGCTCCCGGACGCCTACTTCAGGAGAATGAGAATGGACAAAGACATGACTGCAGAGGAGATAAAGATAACAGTATCGTATTACTGTTTAAAGTTAGACCAATTAATTGACATGTAGGTGTTTGCAATACACACAACAAACGACACACATACCAAACCCAGTGCAATTATATATTTTTACATTGCAAAAATGTAAACACTATGGAGCTGATGTAAAGTTGGTTGCAAAATGGGTGTAAACTACTATTAACAAAAGCACAGTAAAAAATGACTTATTTCCGCCCATATGAGTACATTAAATCCTCAGCTGGTACGCACAGGACTTGCTGTCAACTCAGGTTGGTCTTTGGGTGTGCTGCAACACTGCTGTAAGTTTGGTGCCCATATCTGTGTGTTTACACAACAGTTTGAGCCACCAATATAAATATACACACAATTCACTATTCTATTAAAGTACTAAAATGTTTTTCTATTAATTAAAAAAGTATGAAAGAAACTTGATAAATATTAAATAAGGTTTCCTATATACTTGGCTAGTTTTCACTGAAATTGCATGAACATTGATGGACATTTTTCCCCAGAACTCCTCTGTTTTGTTGTAGAGTGCTCACAAATCTTTTAAGCTCACCTTTTTTTAAAATGGCTGCCAAGAGATATAAGTGTCTGTCAGCAATAATCCTTCTTAGGCAAAATTATTAAAAGTTGCTTACGCGTTTTATCCATACTTGCCAACTATCACGGAATGTCCGGGAGACTCACAAATTTCACGTAGGTCTCCTGGACTCCCGGGAGAGTGGGACATCCTCCTGCATCTGAACACTTCCTAGTGAAGTAGGCAAGATATGGAGCCTCCAATGACATACAGCACTATAGATTACATTATGCTTTTATGTTTTGGAAGCTTTATACCAGAATACTAAGGGGTATATTTACTAAACTGCGGGTTTGAAAAAGTGGAGATGTTTCCTATAGCAACCAATCAGATTCTAGTTATCATTTATTTAGTACATTCTACCAAATGACAGCGAGAATCTGATTGGTTGCTATAGGCAGCATCTCCACTTTTTCCAACCCACAGTTTAGTAAACACACACTAGATAGATAGATAGATAGATAGATAGATAGATAGATAGATAGATAGATCCAGCCCAAGGCAGCCCAAAATGGGACCTGCCTGTGGGGCAAATGTGCAACGTAATCAGGAGAATGTATAGTTCTGCAAAGTATGTTGTCTGAGTTACACAACCTGGCAATCTTTCTGCTCTCTCCTAATCACCTACTTCCAAAGCAATTTAACAGTAAATACAATAATTATTTAAATTAGTGTATTATATACTATATCCATTCATTATAATTTATTTAACAATGTTGTTGCCTGTTCTGTTACTGGCTGTCTTGAAGATTCTCCTTGATAATTAAATATGAACCAGGATGCTGGAATTTTGAACATAAACTACAGCCTGGACACAACACAAAACGGCTTATTGATCTGCACTCAGAACCATAACAACAGTGATTTGCTTCAACAGATCAGATCAGAGAACATGTGACATATTCATATTCTTAAACCCACTGGATGACTGGGAACCACTTCATATAAAGATACAGTAAAATGGTGATAGAAAGTTTGTAAAACCTTTAGAATATTCTGAATTTCTGCATAAAGCCAAAGTCTATACCAAGGAATCAAGCCAACAGGAATTGGGACAGAGGAACAAGGGAGAATTCAAACAAAAAGTGCTGGAGCTAGGAGGCCTAATACTCTCGCACCCTAATGGTGCCAGAGCCCCCCCCCCCTATATAGGGCTCTTAATTGGTATCTCAGCGATCAATGACCACCGCCATGAGCAGAGCACTGAGAACGATTGCGTCCCCTTGCTAGGTGATAGGATGCGTCCGTCCCTCCACTGCCAGGAAGCAGGGAGGGGACGGCGCCTGACTCATTTCTGTTTACACAAATGTACCTAATTGGCTGTCTTAATTCTAGATTTTGGATCTGACTCCGTAAAAACACCCTCCGTAACCTTTTGTAACCTCAAAATCTGATTCTGCTTGAAAAGTGTTTACTATTTGTTACATGTGCCACTGTTGTGAAATTGGAATGTATTTATTACATTGGTGAAAATGTTCCTAGAAATGTACTTTCACACTGAAAGTGAGGGCCAGTGTTGGCTAACCAGTGACACTCCAGGTGTTGTGAAACTACAAGTCCCAGCATACCCTTCCAGCAATAAGCTGCTATATATTGGCAAAGCATGTTGGGACTTGTAGTTTCACAACACCTGGAGTGTCACAGGTTAGCCAACACTGGTATAGGCCAATGCCTAGTGTCTACCATCTCTAAGAACGTGTTAAAAACAAGTACATTTTCAGGAACAATATGCTCTGCAGACCACTGCTAAAGAGGGAACACTCCCTACATGCTCCTTCTCCACCCCTTGACTCTCAGTGAAATAATTTTGTGTCGCAAAATTAAATCTCTTTTCTGAATGTGGGTGCAAAGCTAGACACGGTCAAGCATCTAGCCCACACTGAGTAAGGAATCACCCTCATCTGTCCAGCTTATCCTATCAGAAGTTGACAAATGTTTCATCCATGCAAATGCTGCCATCTTGACTTGCAAACCATGTGTTTCCCTGTAAATAGAGGTGCATTCATGCAATAACAGCCACATGATGTCATGAAGACATGAAGGCATTTGTGCTGCAGTCCAGCAGTTTTGTACTTCTGTAAATAACCCTGATGGTCTTATTAATTAGTTTTAATATCTGTACTAACAATTTAAAACTAGGCAATTATTTTGTTATTTCTGGTATTTGACAACTCTTCCACCAACTGTCCTGATTTAGGCCATAATCTCCTGCTGTCCTGACAGTCGGAACGTTTGTCCCGATTCCAGGGAAGTTGGGAGGTATGTCCCCACGTTTTGTGAGCAAATGCTGCACACACTGAAATTCAAACCATTTTGTGTGTTTGTCCCAATTCCAAGAATACTAATGTTTGGAGGTACATAGGTCAGGGCTGCCATCAGACATTGTGTGGCAAAGTACAAATGAAACAGACAGGGCCCTCCTCTTCCTCCAACTCCTCCTTGTTCCCCCTCCAGCTCCAGGGTCGGTGGAAGCAGAGGTGTAGCATGGAGCATGCTACAGTGCCCCCACCCCCTCCCCCCGCCGTACTGAAGTGCAGCTCATGCCCCCCAGACCTCCTCATATGCCCCTCGGACCTCCCTATATGCCACTTACATACCCATTAGACCTACTCACATCCCATATGTCCTCTCCACATACCCCTTAGATCCTCCTCAGACCTCCCCACATGCCTCCCAGAACTTTCCACACACTCGTCCTTTGGGGGGCGGCACTGAGGGCTGGTACTAAGTATTTATGTGAGCTGCTGACACCCAGAATGAAGAAATTGCTCCAGGTAAAATGCTCCGCCTCTATCTTCCCCTAGCTGGCTGCTCACGGTGACAGGCAGCTGTATAACCTCTGGCCTCAAGGTGCTGTGTGAGAGAAGCACACAGAGGGAAACTGATATGTGATCAGCTCCTCTCTGATTATTACAGCAAGTATGGATCTGTAACACCTGAAGGAATGGCGGACTCACACTGCTACCCTACCATACCACGCGGAAGTCCTCTGTTGATCACCACACAGCTAGCACCAGGGACCACTCCTTTCCACTCCTAAGGAGGAGATCAGACAATTCACTGAGATGTAAGGGTACTTAGTAGAGAACAGGAGTGTATGACATGACAGGCCAATCCACACTCTGCGGAACACAAGGCGCGGACTTGGAACCCCCAGCCTCCACTGCTGGAACTCAAATCCGTGCACCTCCAAATTGGAACCAACCACCTTGACTGCTGGAACTCAACCAAGGGGTTGTGTGTAGCACCCTGCCTCCTACTCACTGTATATGGTGAACACCCCGGTGCACTAGGGCTAGTAACTGAAATTCGGCTTAAGGGGAGCAATTACAGGAGCAACAGAGTTTGATTAACCCTATCCACAAAGGTAAAGTAACCACCACATGAATGATCACTTCCTACACTCCAGGGAACAGACCAGTCCCGGTCTTTAATCAGTGGGGTACCTCCTAATTACTGTCGGATCAATGTCTGAGTTAACTACGATTGCAGGCTAATCCTACTTTGAGATCATAGGCTTTCAGCCTGTCTAGTGCCTAAGGCTTATAGCCTGTCTGGTGTCTCAGGCCTCTTAGCCTGGCTGGGGCCTCTCTCAGGCTGTGGAGCCTGACTGTGCCCCCTCTCATCATGTTGTGGAGCCTGGCTGTGCCCCTTCTCAGGCTGTGAAGTCGGGCTGTGCCCCCTCTCAGGCTGTGAAGCCGGGCTGTGCCCCCTCTCAGGCTGTGAAGCCGGGCTGTGCCCCTTCTCAGGCTGTGCCTCATGGTAGGAGGTTCCTTTTCCTCCTTACCCAACTCCTATTTGCCCTGGGACTTATGCCCCCTGTAGCAGGTTCAGTCCTAGTGCCCGGAACTGAGGGGAGAGGCATTGAGGTGGTAGTGGGGTAATGTGTGGGGTTAGGGTTGGGGGTGGTATTAGTGTGAGAGCAGTGGGAGTGATATTGGTGAAATGTGTGGGAAGACAGGTGGCTGTGGTATTGGGGTAATATGCAGGGAGGGTGGTGGTGCTCTTGCAGGTTTATGGTCACAAGTTTTGTTTTTGCTTTGTCAAGTGTGTGAGAGTGTTGGGGAGGGGGGAAGGTAGGTTAATCGTTTGATTAGGGCACCAGCAAACCTTGCACCGGCCCTGCCTACATGCCCCTTAAATGCCCCTCAGATCTCCCCATATGCCTTCCAGACCTCCCCACATGCCCCTTACATGCCACCTAGACCTCCCCTTATGCCCCTTTAATGCCCATCAGACTTCCCCACATGCCATCAGACTGCCCACATGTTAATACTTACAGATAGAGACTCCGCAAGCCACTGTCACAGACTATCCTGGTGAGATGACGGTAGGAAGATGTGAGTGTGATATCACGTCGCCATTACCCTGGCTCTGATTATTCCTTTACACGTTTCTCAGGACCTGCCGGTGACGATGATCCCCGCGGTGAACTGCTTCTGATTCACAGACAGACTATATGTGAATCAGAAGCAGTTCAAGGCCGGGATCATCGGTACGAACGGGCTCCCTGTCAGTCCAGGCCTCTTACAATTATACCACTTGTACACCCCAAATGGTGGCCCTGAATACAGTCACCCTGCCATGTAAAACCTGGACCAATGTCCTAGTCAAATAGCTGACATTGTGATTTGAACCAGAGTCAAGAAGCCCACTTTTGTGATTATTTTAGAAATCTTAACTGTTGACCTATCTTACTCATTTTACACCAGAAGTTGTGATTATTTATGCCGACAATCTTACCCTCTGACTCTAAACTATCACCTTTATTCACATCATTCATTTTGTGCATAGTAGAGAATGCAAAATTGTAAAAAAAAAAAAAAAAGAAAAACTATGACTAGTTTTTGAGAAATATAAAGTGGACATGATAAATCAACAAAATGTAAGGAGCAATGTGAAAAGGGAAATAAAAGCATGATGGGGTTAATATAGAAGGAGTCTCCTCCTCAGAAATAGTGAATAAATCACTAGACAGGTCCACAGGTCTCACATCTGGAGCTACTTAGTGAGATCTGGGGAGATGAGGTCTACACCTTATGTGTGTGAGGAGCAACCCCATTGTTTCCTTCATTAACACCTTCCCTTCCATTCTCATCTCATAAGGTTAATGCCACTTGAGGGCAAACAAAGAATGCCCAACCACTAAACACACCAAAGCAAAAATCATATATCATATATCTATACATTATCTTACATCAACTTTTAATAATATTTATCTCACACAAGTACAATTAAAAGGTCTTGCAGTTATACAGGAAATTCTATCATATGAATGCAGAGTTATATAAAAAAAGGGGGGATGGGTTGCGCTTCCTCCAAATATGTATAGCAGCCAAGAAATGAACCTGTAAATGAATAGGGAGATCACTAAAACTCCCAAACAAGAAGTATAAATATAACAATGAACTATCATATGAATGCAGTCCGACTACATATCCTGCACTACATTTACACAGGTTTTAACATAATAATAAGTGGTGACGTAAGCTATGATGCACTTACCAATATTCATCCTAGCCTGGATGTTACAGCCAATCGCAAGATGAGTGTCAGGCGCCGTCTCCGCACTCACCATAGGTGCTGGAAACGGACGCTTTTCTCCTCTCGTCACCTGCGTTCCATTACCTAGCAATGGTACGCTCTTCCAGGTCCCGGCCGGCTTGCAGCGCGCTCAAAATACTTGCTTCCTGTTGCTAGGCAAAGGGATGCTGTTCTCTCCAGCCTGGTTCCAATCAGGAGGCTCCTATTTAAAACTCCCTCTGACACCATTAGGGTGTCAGAGTATTGGTTCACCCTGCTCCAGCATTCCTGCTTTATTAAATCTGATATTTGGTTCCTGATTTTGGCTTGTTGGTGACCTTCCCTGTGGATTCCGTTTTGTAGCCCTGTGCCTGTTCTGGTTTGACCCCTGGCTCGCTTCTGACTACTTTCCTGATTATCTCCATTGTACTGTGCTACTGTTCTTCTCTCACACCACTGCACTGGTGACTCTCTGGGAGAACCACGACCTGCACACCTCACGCAGCAAAGCCCTCACCTCCTTGGAGGGGTGTGTTAGACTCCACACCTGTGTCAGGATTCCCAATATAAGACCACAGAGAGCGCGCATAGTGAACAAAGTGGTTTTATTAAACACCGGTTACACAGGTTTCAGGATGCAGTATGGAAGAGTATGGCAGAAATAGCAAAATAACTAAGTAAACAAAAGATGCAGAATGTGATGGTCTGAAGGACTTTACCACGAAGTAGTGGAGATGATACACTAGGTGCCACATTCTGTGGAGCAAGGCACTGAAGGTAACAGACACAGTATGCAATGATCTGCAGGACTTTACCACGAAGTAGTGGAGATGATACACTGGGTGCCACATTCTGTGGAGCAAGGCACTGAAGGTAACAGACACAGTATGCAATGATCTGCAGGACTTTACCACGAGGTAGTGGAGACTGCTGGTAATCTGCAACAGGTTAGTTCTCTGTAGTACTGGAGAGCTGAAAGTAAATATTGGTGGGAAAAATCTGCAGCAGGATAATGCAGAAACACTGGAGAGCCTAAAGCAGGTATTGGTGGTAAAACTCTGCAGCAGGGTAAAAGCTGAAACACTGGAGAGCTGCAAGCAGGTACAGAGTCACAGACAAGCCGAGTCAGAGGTCACAGGAAGAGGTGCAAAAACAGAGCGGCAAGCAGAGGTCAATATCAGGAGATCAATCAGGATAGGACACAGGAACAGCAACACAGGTAAAGGGAACAGATGATCTGGCAAAGGTGGCTGGGACAAGCAGGCTTTTATAGGCCAGAGACAGGTGTTAAGCATCCTGAGGTTACGAGGAAGCTCTGGCAGGTAAGTGAGAAGTCTAAGTACCACAGTGGCCCCTTTGGTGGAACAGTGGTACTACAGACAAGATACATATTACATATATATATATATATATATATATATATTTGTGTGTGTATATATATATATATATATATATATATATGTATATATATATATATATATATATATATATATATATATATGTATGTCTATTAAAAAACGAGACTGATTAAATAGCTCACCTTTATTTATTGGTATTACAAATTTAATGTTTGTCCCCTTCAATATACTCCCCATTTGCACTAATACATCACTGTAGTCTTGTTTTCCCCTTGTCGAAGGCATGGAGCAAATCAATTTTCATTCTTGGTGATGACGGTGTTTTCTAGTGCATTGACTGTCTTTTGGTTTCAGGATTGTACTGGAAGATCCAGGTCTCATCACAAGTGATTACTTTATGAAACAGGTTTGGATCTGTGTCAAGTTGCTGCAGAATGTCAACGCAACATTCCTTGCAACGTTCTTTTTGCTCTGATGTCTGAACCCTTGGGACCATCTTTGCACAAACTTTCGTCATGTTGAGATCCTCACGCAAACATTTTCAATACGGTGTCTTTGTCAATGTTCACGGATTCATCAATCATTTGAACACTGAGTTAGCAGTCTTTTTGAACAATCTTCTACATTTTCTTTGGTTCTTGAAGTGCAAGGTCGTCCAGGGCATTCATCATCTTCGACATTCTCATGTCCCTCGCTAAATCTTTTGTGCCACTCAAACACATGTGCACGAGACAGGCAGTCATTCCCATAGGTAAATATTTTGAAAATATTCTGTTGGTGTTTTGTGCAATTTTACTAACAATTTCAAATTGACATGTTGTTCAACTTTTAAACTTAGCATTTTTTCGGCACTCTTCAGAAAACACAACCAAACTAAATGACGACTGACAATCAACCGAACGTCATAGAGTGTTGCAGCTTGTCATGCAGGTTCAGACCAGTTCAAGGTTACCACGTATGCAGTTATAACTGGTTCTGACTGCTTTGTTAGCTGGAATAACAGTCTCGTTATTTAATAGACATACCTCGTGTGTATATATATATATATATATATATATATATATATATATATATAATATATATATATATATATATATTTACAAAGGTCCAACATAGTTCCTAGCAGGAGCTGCAGGATGCAGATAGTGACAGCCTCCCTGTTTAGTTCCGCTAATACCAGTTCCAGTATTTACAACGTGACAGTATACTCTGGCCATGAGCGTACTGGAAGAACCTTCTGCCCATAAACTACTGTTACAGCTGGCCCAGAGAGTGGAACAGCAAGAGGCTAATCAGGCCCATCTCCTGCAATGTATCCAGGGAGTTGTGTCTCGCCTGGATTCCCTACAGAGTTCTTTACCTGCTCGTATGGCAACATCGACTCTAACTGCGCCACCTCAGTCTCTATTGCCACCACCAGTATTGCAACCGCCAGAAGCCTACGCATACCACATCCAGAGAAATATGACGGAGATCCCCAGAAATGTTGTGGCTTTCTCAACCAGTGTGCCATCCAGTTTGAGCTTACACTGGCAACTGGCCTACCTTATCTCCCTCCTCTCCGGGCAAGCCCTAGCCTGGGTATCTCCTTTATGGGAGAAGAACGATCCCTTGCTCGAAAATACTGTATTCTTTTTGAAACTTTCCGCAAGTTTTTTTATGTACTCGGATGGGTGTCTTCCGCTGCTTCTGGGTTACTAGGACTTCGACAAGGATCACTCCCGGCTGGGAAATATGTGGTACAATTCTGGACCTTAGCATCTGAACTCCGGTGAAACAACGAGGCCCTGATTGCTAGCTTCTGGCAGGGTCTAAATGAGCGTAATATGGATGATCTTACTTCTCACGACCTTCCTTCCAATTGAGACAACCTGATTTCTCTCTGCATCAAAGTAGACAACCATAGAGAGCGTACACTTGAACGAGATCGCCGACCATTCACTTAGTTAGCACCTAACTTTCAGCCGCCTACACAGCCTGCTGAGGAGCCGATGCATATCGGTCATTCATGCCTGTCTCCAGAAGAACGAGATAGACAAATGAGGAATCGCCTTTTTCTGTACTGTGGAGAACCTGTACATCTTCTTTTTACTTGCCCTAGAAGCTGGGAAACGCTTCCTCCTAGGTGGTAAAAGGGAGGCCTCTACTCCCTACTCTCTGAAAGAATCTGAGTTTTTGATGTCTGTTGCCCTTCTTTATTGTAAAGGCCCGCAACCTATTCTGGCTTTTGTGAAAAACCATTATCTCCTCCCCCTCATCCCGGACCTTTTTGAACGCATTCGTGGGGCACAAATGTTCATGAAGTTAAACCTCAGAAGTGCTTATAACCTTATCAGAATACAAAAGGGGACGAATGGAAGGCCGCGTTTAACATCAGAGGCAGGCATTAAAAATACCTGGTCATGCCCTTTATTAATGACATTTTCTGGGATCTGCTTTACCAGTCTGTGGTTATCTAATTGGATGACATATTGATCTTTTGTAAAGATCTCTCGTCCAGCGGAAGCATGTTAAGGAAGTTCTTTCCCGGTTATGTAGGAACCATTTATATTGTAAATTGGAGAAGTGACTCTTTGACTGCTCTCAGGTACCCTTTTGGTGATACCTAGTCTCTAGTACAGGCTTACAAATGGACCCAAATAGAGTGGAGGCCATTCTCAACTGGCCCCAACCCGTGGGGCTGAAGGCCACCCAACGCTTCATTGGCTTCACCAATTATTACCACCAATTCATTGAAAGATTTTCTACTCTCATTTCCCCCATTAGCTTACTCACCAGTAAGGGAGAACAAGCCAAATCTTGGCCTCAGGAAGCAGTACTGGCATTCAAAACACTGCACTCGTATTGAGGCAACCCGACCAGAACAGACCTTTTTTTATTGGAGGTGGACGCCTTCTCTGTGGGGGTAGGGGCTGTCCTTTCTAAAAAAGACGTCTTTGGCATATCCAAACCTTGTGGCTTTCTTTCAAAAAAAATCTCCTCCAGTGAAGCCAACTACGGTATTGGCGACACGGAACTGTTGACCATTAAGGTTGCCCTAGAGGAATGGTACTACCTGCTGGAGGGTGCTCGCTTTCCCGTCACGGTGTTCACAGACCATAAAAACCTCACCTACTTGCAGTCCGCACAATGTTTAAATCCTCGTCAGGCCTACTGGTCACTATTTTTCAGCAAATTCCAATTGATATTGACATTTTCATCCTAGTACTAAAAATGTTAGAGCTGATGCTCTGTCCAGATCTTTCGTCCCCTCAATTCCAGTTCCTCCTCTGTAGCTAAGCCTATCATCAATCCCTCCAAGATTCTGGCCCTGACGAAGTCTATCATCAAGACCCCCCTTATTGGCCATTCTTTTGTGGACAACCACTTGCGCCAAAGGTTTTGAGTTTTGCCCATAAATCCAGATTCTCCGGGCACGCCAGTGTCAAGAAGACAGTTGCACTACTCTCCCGCCTCTATTAGTAGCCATCCATGGCCTCTGATGTTTAAAGATACAATCAGGCATGCAAGGATTGCGTCCGGCATAAGACTCCCAGGAGAGTTCCGGCCTTCTCCTTCCTCTCCCTGTACCAGATTCTCCATGGGTCAGCATTGGTATGGACTTTATCACTGATCTTCCCTCTAGCCATGGGTACAATTGTATTTGGGTGGTGGAAATCCGCTTTTCCAAATTGGCTTACATCGTTCCTCTCAGAGGACTACCATCCACTTCCAAACTAGCACTTCTATTCATCAAGGAGATCTTCCGCCTTCATGGCTGTCCGGATGAGATTATCTCTGACCGAGGAGTACAATTTGTCTCTAGATTTTGGAGGTCATTCTGTAAACATCTCGGTACCAGCCTAAAATTCTCCGCCGGGTACCACCCGCAAACCAATGGTCAAACTGAGCAGATTAACCAGGATTTGGAGTTTTACCTCAGGTGCTATTGCTCGGAACACCAATCATCTTGGAGCAAATTCTTGGACTGGGCAGAATTCACGCAAAACAACCACCAACACGAATCTGCCAGCAGTTTCCCCTTTTTTAACATCTTTGGGAGACATCCCATACTACCCACCTTTTCTTCTGACCTCCCCGACTCTTTGGTACCAGCTGCTCAGAATATGGTTCGCAACTTTTCACAAATGTGGTTGCAAGTGCAAATTACGGCACTCTGTGGTCCATTATAAACAATTTGCAGATCCCCATCGGACGAATTTACCGGTATTTCGGGTAGGCGATAAAGCGTGGCTCGCTACCCGCAACCTCAGACTTAAGGTTCCCACCATTAAATTTGCACCTCGCTATATTGGTCCGTTCACCATTACTCATGTAATCAATGCAGTTACCTATAAGCTCTGGTTACCACCCTTTCTTCGGGTGCATGACACTTTCCACATCACTCTGTTAAAACTACTCATTCTCAATGAATTCTCTAATAATGGCTCTCCGCTGCCCCCTGTCAGGGCTATTCAGGGTGAAGAATTTGAAGTTGAACGTATTTTAAAGACAAGCACTCTTCACGGCAAGCCCCAATTCTTGATCCACTGGAAAGGCTACGACCCTGAGGAGAAGTCTTGGGTCAACAAAGAAAAGCATCATGCTCCACATTTGTTGACAAACTTTTTGAAGGATCAAGCGGACGCGCCTGAGAGAGGGGGGCGTTCTGTCAGGCGCCGTCTCCACACTCACCATAGGTGTTGGAGACGGACACTTTCCTCCTCTCATCACCCATGTCCCATTGCCTAGCAATGGGGCGCTCTTCCGGCTGGCTCACAGCGTGCACTTGCGCAATACATTCCTGTCCCATTGCTAGACAACGGGACGCTGTTCTCTACAGCCTCTCGGCAGTCAGCTGTGTTCTGACCGCCAAAACCGCAGGATCCAATCAGGAGGAACTTCCTCCTATTTAAAGCTCACTCGGACACTATTAGGGTGCCAGAATATTAGTTCACCCTGTTCCAGCATTCCTGCTTTATTACTTCTGATATTTGGTTCCTGATTTTGGCTTGTTGTTGACCTTCCCTGTGGATCCCGTATTGTACTGCTCTGCCCGTTCTGGTTTAACCCCTGACTCGCTTCTGACTACTCTCCTGATTAGTTGTACTGTGCTACCCTTGGACTGATCCGGACTGCCTGACCATTCTTCTCTCACACCACTGCACTGGTGATTATCTGGGAGAACCGCGACCTGCGTACCTCACGCAGCAAATCCCACACCTCCTTGCGATGCATTAGACTCTTCGCCTCCCTGTTTAGTTGCGTTAATACTATTCAGTGACAGTTCCAGTATTTACAACGTTACAATGAGCTCAGGCAGGGAATGAAACAATATATTAGACTCAAGGTAGGGCCACACTTTGAAGTAGTAGTTCCTCTACACCTTCTTGAATAAATACATTCCATATGGAGTTTCTTTGCCAACATACAACCAAAGAAACAGGAAGTGCAGCGTGTATAAGCAAAAGGAACCTTAAATGGCCCAACCAGGACTCACAAAAAAACAAAATACAACATTCCCAAAGTTCCTCAACCAATTTTAATTAAAATACTCATTAAAACATATAATAGAAAATAAGATCCAAGATAAAGTAAAATATATGCTTCTTAATTTCTTTTTGTAAACAATAGCTTCTTAAATAATATCAGTCATTAGAAATATCAATGTTGTTAATTTATCCAGATAGATGCATAGCAGTCAAGGCCCTTATAATGAAGAGCCAAACAAAGTCCCAATAATGACCGCACCAAATATATATGTATGTTTAAAGCTGGACTTACACCGATCAGTCACAACATTAAAACCACTTGCCTTATATTGTTTAGGTCCCCCTTGTGCCTCCAAAACAGCTCTGAACCATTGAGGAATAGACTCCACGAGACCTTTGAAGGTGTCCTGTGGTATCTGGTACCAAGACATTAGCAGCAGGTCCTTTAAGTCCTGTAAGTTGCAAGGCCTCCATGGCATGTACTCCATGGGGTAAATGTATGAAACATTGGTTTATGCAAGTTGCCAGAAATCGGCAACTTTGCATAGGAAATTTAAAGCGGCGATGGCTTTTAAAGGCAAGTTTGGATTTTAAAGCCATTGCTGCTTTAAATTTCCTCTGCAAAGTCACCGATTTCCGGCGACTTAGAGAACTGATGTTTCATACATTTACCCCCATTATTATTATTATTATTAGTATTATTATTATCATAGAATTGTACGGCACCACAGTGCTCCGCAGCGCCATACAGTAGGGAAAACAGTACATACAAAAAACAGGGACATACAAGGTAGACAAAATATATACAGACATGGAAACAAAGGGTATGAAAGACTCTGCTCATCAGAGAGCTTACATTCTAAGTGAAAGAGGGCACAGCTAAAACAAAAGGAGCAAATGTGGCTCAGAGTGGAGATTGGGAGAGTTGTGAGGGTGCATTAGTGTGAATAGTGTTATTCACATGACTCTTTGTTCCTCAAACCACTCTTGAACAATTTTTTCAGTGTGGCAGGGCACATTATCCTGGTGAAAGAGGCCACTGCCATCAAGAATTACCGTTGTCATGAAGGGGTGTACTTGGTCTTTAACAATATTTAGGTAGGTGGTTTGTGTTAAAGTAACATCCACGTGAATGCCGGGACCCAAGGTTTCCAAGCAGAACATTGTTCAGAGCATCACACTGCCTCTGTATGCGTGCCCTCTTCCCATAATGCATTCTTGTGCCATCTCTTCCCCAGGTAAAAGATGCACCCAGAGCTGAGTTAAAGGGGGGCGCCAGAGGCATGTGGCCCAAGCCCCCCTGTCAGGGCCCCCCCCAGACCAGTTATTTTAAGAGGGTGCCAGCGGGGGGGTTCTATATAGTTCTTGGTGGATGGTTCCTTCTCCAGGACCAGCCACCTTCCTTAATATGGGCGCAGAGCTATTGATCCATCCCTTCCTCCCTCCTAGTGTCTCCACTCCCCTTACTGCCAGAGTTCACCTGGGATTTGCACCACGTAACAATTTCTGTCCTATGTGTGCATGGGGCAAGAGGCAGAGAGAGGAGTCTCCAACACAGCGCTGCAGTAACTTGGTAAGTGTGAGTGAAAGGAGGAGGGCTTCTATAGTGTTTGAAGGACATCATTATCATCATCATCATTTATTTATATAGCGCCACTAATTCCGCAGCGCTGTACAGAGAGCTCATTCACATCAGTCCCTGCCCCATTGGAGCTTACAGTCTATATTCCCTAATATACACACACACTCACACACAGACAGAGAGGGTAAATTTTGATAGCAGCCAATTAACCTACTAGTATGTTTTTGGAGTGTGGGATAAAACCGGAGCACCCGGAGGAAACCCACGCAAACACGGGGAGAACATACAAACTCCACACAGATAAGGCCATGGTTGGGAATCGAATTCATGATCCCAGTGCTGTGAGGCAGAAGTGCTAACCACTAGGCCACTGTGCTGAGGGGGGCTGCTATAATATGTGAAGGAAAGGAGGGCACTGCTATAAAGTGTGAAGGACAGGATTGTGGTCTCTATAATGTTTGAAGGAAAGGAGGGGGGCTTCTATATTGGGTGAGGGAAAGGAAGGGGGCTGCTATAATATGTGAGGGAAAGGGGGTGCTATAATGTGTGAGGAAAGGGTGGTATGCTGCTATAATGTGTGAAGGAAAGGAGGATGGCGCTGCTATAATGTGTGAGATAATGGGGGGTCTTAATATATTGTGTATATGAGGGAAGGGAGGGGGGCTGTCTTAATAGTACATGGGTGGGAGGTAGGCTATTAATTTAATGTTGGAGTTTAGGTGGGGGCTATTATTTAATGTGTGATATTTTATTTGTGGGGTGATGAGGGCAATTTAATTTATTGGTGGGGCTATTAAATTTAATACTGGGGCCTATTAAATTAAGATGGGTTGACGGGACCTTTAATTTAAGGCAGGGTGGTTTGGGGCATTAATTGAATGTGTAGCAGAGTTTGGGGTGGATGGCTATTTAATAAATCTGAATATTAATTATTTAATGCTGGGGATGGTTGTGGGAAATGGTTATATTAAACGTAATTGCTATTAATTTATTTCTGGGGCTGTTTGGAGGGAAGGAAATATGTCTGTTTATTAAATGTGTATATAATATTATTATTTTAATGTCATGGCTGGTTGGAGGGAAATAGATTTATTTATGTGAGTACTATTATTTTATATTTTATTTTAATGTTGGGGCTGGAAGGCCCTATTTGGAAAAATAGGGCCGCCAACATTCCAGGGTCCAGACAAGCTGCAACTAAAGATACCAGCAGCCACAGGTAGTGAAAGTGACATAAACATGGAGGAGAAAGCAGGAGAGTCTGCCAACTGTCCTGAATTTGGCAGGGCAGGCCTGAATTTGGGTGACTGTCTGGATTTGGTCCGACTGCAAGGACAGTTGGGAGGTATGACCCGCTTCATACTGTACTGCTGGCAAAGGTAGAGTTGTGTGCACCTAACAGAAGTGCACACAGTATTGCCTGTGTATTTGACTTTAATTTGTCTAAAATGATAACCATATTACATCATAAGCCCCCCCCCCTGTCTTAAGTGCCCCAGGTCCTTAATCCAGCTCTGCACACACCGAGCCGTCCACATGATGTAAATGAAAACATGATTCCCCAGGCCAGGCTACCTTCTTCCATTGCTCCATGGTCCAGTTCTGGTGGTGGACAGGGGTCAGCATGGGCACTCCGACAAGTCTGCGGATACACAGCCCCATACACAGCAAGCTGTGATGCAACGTGTGTTCTGACACCTTTCTATCATAGTCAGCAATAACTTTTTCAACAATTTGTGCTACAGTAGCTCTTCTGTGAGATTGGACCAGACAGGCCAGACTTCACTCCCCGCACGCATCAATGAACAGGGTCATCCATGACCCTGTCGCTGGTTCACCAGTTGTCCTTCCTTGGACCACTGGTATTAATGTTGGTGTTAACGTGTTAATTTAAGGTGGCGCCGACTCGACAATGTACAAGCCTTTGTAAAGCACATTGAAGAGCCGGCGCCTCCTTAAATTAACACGTTAACACTACCATTAATACAGTCGCTCTTGAAATAGAGGTCATTATAGGCGGCCCTCATGTTCATTAATCGGAATCCTTTCAAGTGTGTATTAGAAGCAGTCACTGTCAAGAGCCTGTCGGGGAACACACCATCGGTGTGTTCCTGCCTGGGTATGCAGTGTCGGATTTGTGTGCATCGTTATTAAGACTACCACCAAAACAGATAATCATTTTGCAACCACATATGTGAGAATTGGTCATCATAATCTCTACACATGTAGGCAACTTTAAGACAAAAGGCTTTATTCAAGACTCTTGTGTGTCTATTCAGTAATGTAACACATTGCGCACATTTGTGTGTAACTTAATCCAACCTGGGTGAAGCAAATAATATAACAGTCATCGAGTTTGCTAGGATATAACTCTTCTACTTAATTTAAACAAAGGATATTGTCTGTTGTTTTTGAAAGTTTACACTGCACCAATTAAAGACTAATGGTTTTATTTATTAATGGGCAGCGTGCCTTATTGCTGGCGAAAATGGGTGTTTTTGACACTGATAGTTATTGCATCACTCTATGTATAATAAGGGTAACCAGACTCCTCCATGCATAAGCCTGTTTATCAATTATTGTGGGGATTCTTAAAAAAAAAGTATTTTTTTAATGCAGTAATGTTAAAATAATGTTTAGTTATTACAATAATAAAAATAATGCTTATTAAATTATGTAAATACATGTATAATGTTGTTTATTTCTGTGGTTCTTTTTCTTGTGTAATTTTTTTTGTAAGTATTTTTGTTTATTTTTTTTCTGCTCCATTGTGCATAACAACCTTGAACAGTACTGATGTAAAAGGCAGTTTACTTTGATTATGAAATTGAAGATATTTGGACTCTATACAAACAATGAACTGTGAAGTGGTGCTAAGGGAGAAGAGGACTGCTTACCTGCTTGCCAACGCTGGACAAGTAAGTTCTTGCCCCCTCCCCGTCCTACTCTGGCCCTGAACCAAGTAAATCTGCTAAGGCCTTCGGGCACCTCGTACCGATTAATTTCAGGCGCTAGGCTTTAGGGCAAAGTAATTTCGGGCGCTAAATCTGTGGCACAGATTAGTTTCGGGTATTTATGTTTATGGAAGCACGAGCCACACTTGTTACTCAACATACTTATTTATGTAAAATAATTTGACTACAAGAAAGCCCCCCTATAGAACTTCTGTATTTGTCTCTGTATTGCTCATTATACTCAAATTCTTCAACAGTCCAGATCCAAAAGGGGACGGATATTCACCATTGTGAGGTGAAGCATTGTGATTTGTTGGGGTGTTTAGTTTAGAGCATGGTGTATGGCAAATTTAGCATTGTTCTTTGTTAACCAACAGTATTAATACTATGAATCGTACATATACAGTCTCGAATCAACTTAGACCTGGAGGTGCCAAAAGAAAAGGTTCTAAAACTTGTACTCAAGTCATCTACTCACTAAGACATAGGAAAACAAACTGGTTTAACTAACATACCCCCCCCCCCCCCCCCCCCCCAGTATTCCCATTTTTTTTATAATACAATTGTAATTTTTGATGGACAAAGAGAGAATGTCCTACTAGATTAGGACGTTACCTGTCTGAATGGTGGTGTGACTGGGTGGATCAGGGAGTTTTGTCCTGATTTTTCCTCTTGGAACATCAGTATATGCTTAGTGAAAATCCACAAAGCATATACTGTTGGTGAGGTCAGAGCACAGATTGAGGACTACAAGCGTAGACTTTGACCACAGGCGAGATGAGCCTCAATCTTGACAGCTATTGTTTTAGAGCAAGTGATATTTATCTATGAGAGAATTTTAAGTAAGAACAGAGAGAGCCACCAGAAACTATTCTAAGAAAACAACAAAACAGTCACAGACAGATCCTTACTTGCCATGAGAAACTCAAAATTAAAAACAATTAAGCAGAATGGAGTCTGTTCTACTGATGTTTATGTTCATAAAGTCAAATAGAGATGTGTTTTTATTAAACTATCCCAGTGATTTCTGTAGCAGAATCCTCTGTCTGTCTGGTTCTAAGAATTCATTGGCGCTCACAAATTATATCATCAAATTGTTATCCAAGTTCAAACTGATTTTTATCGTGTTATTCTATCCCTGACTGTAAGGGTCTTTTTAGAGGAACTGTGTACCATTTAAAAGGTCAGGAAAGTTTAAAGAGGTGGGGGTGGCTGTAAAGAATGTAGAATGGTGAACTTTCTAAAGGTAACAAAAACAAAATAACTTTTTTTTATTTAGAGCAAAATGGGTTCAGTCTGCAACCCACTCGTCAAACTCAAAATTTCTCAGTTGATATACAGCTGACATATTAATAACAAACGCTGAACACACAAATGGATTTCAAGAGAGCAAGATCCTGACCTAGATTATGAACAACCATTTAAAGGGTTAAAGCCAAAGTGGTGCTCTCTCTCAACTCCTGAAAGGCAACATTTGACTTTTGGTTAAGACATGCAATTTGCCTTAATGCTCAAAGTGTTTAGTGACCCACCCTCACCCTGCTAAAAATCACAGGCAAGTCAGGATTGGTATCTGCAGAAAAGGGACAAAGAGCGTGAGTGAGGAAAAAAGATTATACATGAGGAAGAGGTAGCAGGGAGAATAATCTATATAAAATGTGTGCTGGTCATGTAGTCAGGAAGTAAGCCCATGCTGAGAATCTGCAACTTAATAATAGGTTTTCTATAGGTAAAATGTGGGATGCAGAGGAATTTATGTCTTGTCTAATCTAGTTCTATGACTGCTTCTCCAACACATTAACAGCATATGGGTTGTTTCTGTTTTATCAGTGTCATATATTTTTCAGTTCTATAATTCTTACAAAACTCCACCCTATGCTCATAATAACACATCCTGGTGTCCGCCAATCCCAGACTCGCCCATCTGACTGCCAAACAGAGAAGCGTGATTCATCACTCCACAGAACACGTTTCCACTGCTCCATAGTTCAGTGTCGGTGTGCTTTACACCACTCCATCTGACGCTTGGCATGGGTCTTGGTGATGTGAGACTTGCATGCAGTTGCTCGCCCATGGAGAACCATTCCATTAAGCTCCCGCCACACAGTTTTTGTGCTTACATTAATGCCATTGGAAGTTCGGAACTCTTCATCTATGGAATCAGCAGACATTTATGCACCATGCGCCTTAGCAGTCAGTGACCCCGCTCTGTGATTTTGCGTGGCTGAGTTTCACTTACAGTTGACTGTGCAATATCCAGCAGGGATAAAATGTCACAAACCGTCGTATTGCAAAGGTGGCATCCTATCACAGTACCACGCTTGAATTCACTGAGCTCTTCAGAACGACCCATTTTGTATCAAAAATGTTTGCAAATGGAGACTGCATGGCGAGGTGCTTGATTTTATACACCTCTGGCAATGGGTCTGATTGAAACATCTTAATTCAATAACTAACAGATGTGGCCAAATACTTTTGTCCATATAGTGTATGCAAGATCCTGCTGTTTGGAAGCTACCAAAACTCTTATTGAATCCCTTGTAATCTCTTGCCTTGATTACTGTAATCTCTTCCCCTCTAGTCTAGCCAACTTCCTTGGTCCTCTTCAGTTTATACTCAATGTCGCTGTCCACCTTACTTTTTTCCCACCACTCTATCTCTGCTCACCCCCCGTGACCTACAGAATTAAACTTAAACTCCTCACCATCATCATCTACAAAGACCTAATCCTATCCTCCCCCCTACATCTTCAATGTCCTCTCTACCAACACTCCTTCCTACCCCCTCTGCTCTGCCAAGGACTGCTGCCTCACTACCTCACTGATTACCTATTCCTACTCCCACCTCTGTGGAATGGTCTCCAACGTCCTATCAGATTAGCCTCCAAGGCTTCAAGCATGCCCTTAAAATCGTTTTTTTATTCAAGCCTATAAGCCTTGCTCCTCCTCCTAATTTCTTTGACTGCTGTCAAATACAATATCAGGGATCAGGAACCAGAGTGCAGCCGAATACAATGCCGAGGATCAGGAACCAGAGTGCAGCCGAATACGATGTCAGGGATCAGGAACCAGAGTGCAGCCGAATGCAATGCCGGAGATCAAGAATCAGGATGCAGCCAAATACAATGCCAGGGATCAGGAACCAGTGTATAATCAAGTACAGTGCCGCAAATCAGGAACCAAAGTATCACCAAATACAATGCCAGGAACCAGAGTGCAGAGCAACCAAGAAGCTTGCTCATAATACTATCACTGGCAAAGTTTTGCAGGCAGGAGAGGTCTTAAATTGTGCAGCTCATAAATCAGCTATTCAGAGGAAGACACTCCTGCATTGCAGCTCAGGACTAATTGAAAGCAGGAATGAAAAAAAGAGTTCTTCAGAGGGAGGCATAACTGCACAGCAGCGCAGGCTTAATTAAAAGCAAAGATGCGGGAAAAAACAGTTAATCCCCAACATGAACCAGAGTTCCAGCATTTTATACAACTGACTAGGACATTTGTACTACTTAGAAAGTGCCTTGAACTAGGTCTCCAGGCTGGTAGATCTGGCTAACGCTTGCTGGACAATTTATGGCAATTACATTTTCCCACTATTTCTTCCAAATGCCTTTTCCACATTTTTGTGTATCCTGGTAACGGATCATATATGTTTCCATTAGCAATTTATATATTGTGGAAATGGTATGTTTAGGGTAGTGTGGCTCTGCAGAAAGTTCTTCCAAGGTGGTTAGTTTCCTCCCCGCACTTGCAATAGAGGTAATTGATTGGAGTTAGTGGCGCAATTACAGGTAAGACCAATTTTGATGTTGGAAAAGCCAACCACTCCTGTAGAGCAGATAAGGAGCAAACTCCATTAACATCCATCAGCTGGTCGCTTCGAATCATTCATCTTTTATTGAGTCCTAGTTTCCTATTCCCAGCATCATATTTCCTAGATATTAGCCTTGGTAGCTATCATTATCAAATTGTTGCTTCCGCTGACCATTTGCATAGCCTGACGACTGTGTGAAATTTTCATCATTTTAGCTGAAAAGAGTGGGATATAGATCATCATGGCAGCTCTAGTTCTACCAAAGCTGAAATATAAAACTGATTTCATAAAAACCCAATTATCTTCTCCACATTTACAAATCTAGAACGTTTATATTTATTTTTCAAACACCTGTTTCATTTTTTATTATGTTCCACTTTAAAACACATTGTGCTAGATTTACTAATCTGCGGGTTTGAAAAAGTGGGGATGTTGCCTATGGCAACCAATCAGATTCTAGCTGTCATTTTGTAGAAGGTACTAAATAAATAAAAGCTAGAATCTGATTGGTTGCCATAGGCAACATCCCCACTTTTTCAAACCCGCAGATTAGTAAATCTAGCCCATTATCTCTGAACTATGGTGTCAAACTGGCCTTGCCTTCCTTTGAAACTACAAAATATTACAGCTGTGTTCTACCTTTAGGTTTAGGTTCGCAAATTTGGTCCACCATATAGGCACTGACAGATGTCTTTTATTTGTATGTAGTCTGAATGCCTGCCTCCACTGTGAGCACATTAATGGACGTAGGTCTCATCCAAGAACAGATTGATCCATTAGGGTGGGACAAGAACAGAATATAGTTATAGACAGAGGAATTACAATGGGAAATTGTGTCCGTGTTAGTATGATATACGTATAGCTCATTCTAGAGTGAGAGAGAGCCTGATATTGGCAAAGAACTTAATTCAGGAACCTGGGACTGATTCTACAATCAGATTTTTAATAAACAGACATTCTTGGCAACACTATCTAGGTGAAATCCATAATAAAGAAAGCTTTACAAGTGCATAATTTAAAGGTTTCGGAAATTAAATCTTCGTATCTGATCCCTTAGGGCAATAAAATTTAAATGGTATTTAATATTTATTTTTTTGCATTAACACTGCTTAAAATTTTTAAAGGTAAATTAATATTAAAAACTACAACACATGTACATTCAAATGTAAATATGTTGTGCTATGATGTTTAGAATTCTTCATTTCTTTTCTGTTTTCACAATAATACAATATATTATAATTTATCTGTACATTAAATGTTGATATAAGGATATCTTTATTTTGAATGATTTATAGCACGTGTGCTTTTCCTTGTTTGCCGAGTATCCTGTTTTCTAAAAACATTATTTTTTTTATAAATCTCATAAATAATAGAGCAGGAATCTTTGCCTGGGGGTCTTGGTAAGGTATTGTGCGTGGATGTTGTACGCACAGGAACCGTGCAGGAAGCTGTCTAAGAGAGGAAGCTATTGTCTTTTCTCTCTCTTGTGTTATCTCAGAATAATTAAAAATTAGAAGCTTTCGCAATTCTGAAGTTTTTAATCCAGTAACTTCAATACTTCCCTGTTCAGGTCTAAATGCTGTGAATGGGACTTTGGGTTGCCTCTCTTGAATCAGAAGCAGAGCAGGTGTTCAAACAATAAAAGGAGAACGTCTCCCCCTCCCCTTTCCTACATCTGCCACACAAAAGCTTCCCCTATGTTTACCAGAAACAGGAACAATCCCCCTAAAAACATCCTGTCTCCGGCACCTGACACTAGATTTGTTTCTTTTAATTTTTCTCACAGTCAATTGGTGTTATTTATAGATAATAATAAGGCCTACAAAGCAACGTGCATTAAAACAAACACAAAAACCTTTCATACCAATGAATGCTAATGTGAATCTACAACCAAATTCAAGGTCAATTTCATATGACCTTGGTAATGAACTTGAACAGGCTCTAGATTTTTGTCGTCTTATTGGTCTAGAACAGAGCTGCTTTTTTTTGTTGAATTGAACCTTTAGGTAGATTTTCAATCTGTTTTGAAATGTCAGTGTCCTAAAATCTATAATCTACCTCTCGTTGAAGGCTACCAATTGTTTCTGTCGTAAGATCTATATTAGAATCCAACTGTACAGGTCGTTGATAAGTTCATTGTTCGCAAGGTTTGTAGTCAGAAGTCATATATCAGAGATAGTGATCATTCAGTGACATCATCAAGGAGACTATGTAAGTAATGACATCACTATCCAAAAATATACCACAAGAAAGCATTATTAATTACATGCACAGTTTGAGTGACAGATAATTAACCAATCCATGATCTATGGTTTCTGTATATTGATTATTGTTTATTAAGCAGCCAGGAGTACACTAGCAATCAAGGAATACATTCTGTCAGTTTAGTTTAGCACTACCTACAGCAGAGGTGCGGAGTACAACAAGGCTCTTAGGAGCTCTCCAGGGACCCCCACAAGGAGATATGGTCTTCACTGCAAACGCCACGCAGGTCATGTCCCTCCATGCATGCATGACCTGCAAGTCACAGCAAGTCTACAAGAGAAATGTCAGGACTGTCCCAAGTTTGAGAGAGCAGATAAATATATATAACTGCAGCTGAGCAATAATAAATGCTGGCACAGGAAATTGGGATGAGGAATTCTGGCATTAGGAAAGTAGGTAATGGAAATAGGAACAACGAGTCCAGAATAATGAAATGAAGATTCAAAATTAAGGTAAGTATGGTTAGAGCTAAATAGGGTCTGAAAATGCAGGCACAATGCAGACTTAGATTGTAAGCTCCTTTGAGCAGGGCCCTCTCTCCTCCTGATTCCTCCGCTTTTACCTTTGCTCTCCAGCTACTCTGCCCACCTCCTCCTGGACCTTCTGCTTATAGACTCCTCTCTTGCTTTTCTCTGCATCCCTCAGTGGCTCTTAACCTGTTAGCTGCGCCCACCCTCTGGGGCACAGGTTTAAAGCTTGTGCTGAATATCCCTCACCCTTTCAGTCTTCTTTTTAGCTGTGCTTTGAGCTACATGTGTTATAGTGTTATTTGTTAATTGTACCGTGCTGTTGTACATTGTACTGTCCTTTTGTTTATTCCTGTACAGTGCTGTGGACATTGTGTGGCGTCCTATGAATAAAAATTATTAATAATAATAATAATAATAATAATAGCACTTTGCAGGTTTAAATACTTGCTCTAAACTAGGAGGTATGTCAGTATGACAGTACTTGTTCAATATGGAACAGGAGCCAGCGCTGCCTGGGAGAATCCTGCCCGGCTGCATCAGCGAGAAGACCCCAATCAATGGAAGGTCCAGCATGTGCCACTCTGTCTGTATCTGAATAGTTTGTGGGATTTTATGAAGAAAAATGTATTTACAGTAAGGGCTCAATCTGTGAGTGTATTCAGACAATTTGTTTACAGAATATGACACAGACAAACTACCCTGAAAATTGTGCCGGTCTAAGGATCATTAATCCAGTGCGTGGACACCTCTGCTGCTCACATGGTCTGACTTGTATCTCCGAACAAGTATAACTCCTGTATTGACCCCGATGCCTGCACTGTCCATTTAGCCTAATTCCTGCACTATTTTAGAGGTTTGCTTGGGTGGTTTTCTGTTTGGAGTGCATTTTGAGCAAACTCTATGAAAAGCCTTGAAAACCCATTTGAGAATGATTTGGGTATATGGCTATTAATTGGGGATGACCTATTTGTGTTTTGAATGGCACCTATGAATAATGCAATACTTTAATTCACAATTTGGTTGTCTTACACTACAAAACACATGTATTCTTAGACATGAGTCTGACAATTTACACACAGGGCAAAAAATGTTATACACCTTATACAGAACTGTATAGAAAATCAATTACATGCAATACATTTTGCATTGTAAGTTCACCCCAGACACATGAAACAAAACATTCACAAACACCATATGAGAAGGCTAAAAAAAATACCTGCATCATCTCCCATATCATTCTCTCAAAAATAATTGATATATCCAGCTAAATCACTTCATTATGATCCAGCCATATAGACGGAACAAGCTCAGATCCACTACACTATTGTAACAACACATACATATGGGACTGGGCATAGAAGATCATTGATCTCAGCACTGTATAGAGAATTATGGGTAGTTAAATCCTCAAAATGACCTTTTATCCTCTAACTGATCTAATGATATGGCGACCTCTTCCTTTCCTTATATCTGTCCTTCTGGCTGCTGCTCTCAGGTCCATTTGCAACCAGTCTAGTTTAGTGACTGGTGTCTTGTAGCTGCTTCCATCATTATGTAGTGGTGACCAGTGTCACAAGGTACATTTAGCCAATTCAGATTTCAGACTTTTATGGAAGGGAAATTATTGATGTTGAGTAGAGCCAGTAGTTGAAGATGTCACATCCATAGACTAGCTGGACTGAGATTTAAAAAAAAACAGTATTGATATACTCTACATTTGTAATATGGAAAGTATTGGAACAAACTGTACCAGACTTATAACAATTCTCCATGCCTGGGCTAGTTGGGCACTGTTACCTGTAACAAAACACATTGTTCTTTCCACAAGGCCAATTCAAGGGGAAGACATCAGAGACAGTCATCTTTACCCCAAACCCATCTAGGTCCTGTCTTGTTCAGTGTTCCTTCATCTACACCCTCTGGAACCTCCGTGGATGCTGAAGTTCACTTATCCGATGGAGGTTCTAAGGATGTCCATAGCATAACCCCAATTCAATGTAGAAAGCCACACATAGCT
Organism: Mixophyes fleayi; assembly: GCF_038048845.1. Classification (NCBI taxonomy): domain Eukaryota; kingdom Metazoa; phylum Chordata; class Amphibia; order Anura; family Limnodynastidae; genus Mixophyes; species Mixophyes fleayi. The sequence goes on from NC_134408.1 coordinate 113,529,803, forward strand.
TGCCCCAAAACCTCAGTTTAATAAGTGCACTTTAACAAACATAGAAATTCCGGGTAGAAGATTTCCTTGTGCAGCATTGAAAGAAGAAACTAAAGGCAAAATTAGATTTTTTATCTATGGGGAGATGTCATGGTCCATTGAGCCATTCCAGTCCAGCCATGTCATGTCATCTTCTAACCCTTGTATTTGTATTGATAGCTTTGGATTTCAGACAAGGTCAAAGAAAGACCAGTCTAAAAAGTTTCAACATTTTGTTGGTGTTATATTTTTATGTTTCATAGGGAATTATCAGAGCTGGGGATATCTCACCCAGAGGATTTGTTAGTGAGTTACACTGGCCTTTCCCAAATAAAACTTTTCAGAGATGATCACCTCATTGTGGGGATGGGACTGGCATCTGTATCATCTATAAATTGCTCCTGGAGTTTATATGATACCCAAAGGTATCATTTTTATATTGTATAGAATTCTGACACCATATACATATGTTTTTTTATTATTTTTACATTTGAATGTATACTTGAAATAAAAATAAATAAAAGTTAAAATGATCATATAGTTTTGGCTAGACATATCCACTGCACTTCAAAAAACAAAATGGAGTTCATGTACAGTTGGACCTCTTACATCTATTTTTTGTGTATGGTACGCATTGCTATAGTGCACATACACATCAAAAAAGCACATGCATATATCCATATATACATCCTCGTGCCTGGAGAGGCGGCATGGGGGCTGCACGTGGTGAGCAAGGTTATATTTTAGCAGACGTATGTCTTGCGGGTGCTGTACAACAGATGCAATGAAATGATACACAATGATGATGATGATGGGGGTAAGCAGGACCATCTAACTACTTCTGATGTGCTGATTGTGTATTGAACCCTCGTTTATAGTAATTAATTACCATTGCAGCTACATTATATGAGGCTGCAGACATTTATCCAAATTATTCAATTGATATTTCCATGTGGACTACTGAAGGAAAGGAGACTCCCATTTGATTCTTAAGGGGGAAAATAACAGATGTTTGTATTTGTATTTGCAATTAATTACATCTTATATTGAAAATGTGTCTTTCACATTTATTAATAATACTGTCACGACAATTGTGTAGATGACACTTCATTACTTTATTATTTTGTGTAAAAATAGGGTAATGAGACTTTCACATTTACTATTTACACTCTCAAGTCACATCTCTATGCTATTGTGGGGCATAAGTATACACGCCTGCTATTGTGTTTGAGCGAGACATATTCTTGTATGCATCTTTCCCTATATATGTTCAGGGGTGCAAATGCATCTCACTCTAAATAAGACCCAATATGTTTTCTTTAACTTGCTTTATTCATATGCATAAAATATAGCAACATGTGTAAACATTGGAGTAGATCATTCTAATGCACACTACAAACTTAATAAGTCACAGATGCAGTATATTTGGCACTCAGATTGCATCAAATTACACAGTTCCTGCTTTGATAAAAATGTGAGTAGAGGGGTGAATGTGGGACAAAGTGCCATCTAAGGAGAAGAGAGGAAAGAGGCAGAAGCCATAATACAGTGCACCTTGCTCCAGTAAAGGATGAATCTCGCGTAGAACAATATTTTCATCAAAAGAAATGTGTGTAAAACCAGAAGAGAAAAAAAATTGGAAACCTTTCCTTCCCCATTTAAAAAAGTGATAATATGTTAAAATGGACTAACCAACGCCCCATATATTTGATAAAGAGGAGGTGAAATCTTGCGAGATAACCATTATAATTTCCATTGTGTACACATGCCACATCCTACGTAGTACCAATGCCAGCACAGCCTCCTCCACAAAGCAGCTAACTGGCAATTCAATGACTGTTTTAATAAGATGTTGAATGCAGGCCCGGATTAACCCTAGGGCTAACTGGGCTACAGCCCAGGGGCCTCGGACATCCAGGGGGCCCTTGAAAGTGCTCAACAGCATTATTGATCGGTCAGGGGCGCCCCCGGCGCGATCAGTGCTGCTGAGCACTTTCATTGCAGTCCTTTCCCGGCACACTGTAGTCTCCTTACTGAGGAGATCTCGTGAGTCTCACTCTCACGAGATCTCCTCAGTAAAGAGCGTATAGCGCGCCGGGGAAGGACTGCAATGCCAGGAGAAGAAGGTAAGTGCCTTGGGGGCGGCTCGGATCAACGGGGGGGGGCGGCTCGGATCACGGGGGGGGGGCCTCACGGGGGAATAGAGGCCCCCTTAGCCCAGGGGCCTTCATTCCCTTAATCCGGCCCTGGTTGAATGTCAGACCAGTACTTTTTCAACTTGGAACAAGCCAAACAAATGTGTGTAAAAGTTCTAATCTGATTACACCCTCCACAGTATCGTTCTGAAGTTGAGGGGAGGAGACTTGGATCATGTACCATTGATAACAGAGTTTATATCTATTTTCAAATTGAACTTTTATGGAGAAATTCCCTATTAGCGCTCCAATCATCTGGGTCTAGTGCCACCCCTATCTCACATTCGCATCTTAATTCATATAGTTTTTTTAGGCTGGGGAGTCACTGACAAGTTGGAGTATGTATGTTGATTGATTGTACGTATTTTCTAGAGATGGTCACTGACCCCGGTGTTTTGGTTTTGTATTCGGTTTTGGATCTGGATTACCGTCGTGTTTTGGTTTTGGTTTTGCAAAACCGCCATTGCATGTTTTGGTTTTGGTTTTGTTTGGTTTTGTTTTGCTATTTTGTTGGAAAATCAATGTTTTTGGGCCTAAAATAACCAAATTTAGTGCTCCACCTGTTTCTTGGGTAAGTAATGTAATTGTAAAGCTAATAAATTATCCAAAAAACAGTTTAATTCCTGGTAGGTAGGCCTTCATGAATTCTACACACAAACCAGATTGTCTTCCTCTCCATCTATGCATATTGGCAATGCAGCCATCGTCTATGGGTGTATATTACACCCTACACTTATAGTTAAATATCTAAAGAAATGGACAAAGACAGTTTGGTATCTGTCTGCATCCTAATCATCCACATCATCATTAGCGTCGCCTACATAAATCTCCCCCTCATCCTCTTCTAATTCCAAAGTGGCATCCTCAATTTGTGTATCACCGGCTACACTCGGGCTGTTCAGGTACACATCAGCAGAACTGCTGAAAGGGCCCTTCTTTATGGGTACACTAACAGAATGCTCACGATTAGACATCCCACTGTTGGATGGACTCTCCACAGGGATTGGTGTCATTTGTGATTCAGAGCAAACATTATCCTCTAATGCCTTACTGTTATCTTGCAGCTCGGCTTTGACGCGTAACAGTAGTTGTGCACCACTTGTAGGCTCGGTAACATTTTTAGATCTGCCACTAATAGACAAAGGTGAAGGCCTCATTCTCTCTTTGCCACTGCATGTATAGAATGGCATGTTGGCTATTTTTTTTTTATCGGCACTTAACTTTTCCTCAGTTACACTTCTTTTTCGCTTCAACACAGTAAAAATTTTTGGGGTGTGTGTTTTTGGACTGATTTCGAAACACTGTGTAGTTTGACATCGCCTTGCCCAGATGACGTACTGGGAACACTACCATCAGGACTGGTGACAGAACCTGGTTGCTCATTCTGCTCATATGTGGATTGCTTTGAATCCATTCTGAGCCCAAAGCACTAGTAGTGCTACAAATTGTTTTAGATACTGCTGACAAATATGACTTTGGACAGGCAGAAATATTTATGCACAATTATGGGGGACACCCCAAAAGCACTGGGGAGTGCTAAAAATTATTTGGTAGATACTGCTGACAAATATGACTTTTGACAGCCAGAAATATTTATGCACAATTATGGGGGACACCTCAAAAGCACTTGGGAGTGCTAAAAATTATTTGGTAGATACTGCTGACAAATATGACTTTTGACAGCCAGAAATATTTATGCACAATTATGGGGGACACCCCAAAAGCACTGAGGAGTGCTAAAAATTATTTGGTAGATAATGCTGACAGATATGACTTTTGACAGCCAGAAATATTTATGCACAATTATGGGGGACACCCCAAAAGCATTTGGGAGTGCCAAATATTACAAAAATAAAATAAACCTCTATCCTCCTCTCTATTCTGTAGCTAGCGATTTTTGTTACAGCAATTGGAATAAGAATATTGTATTCTCTGTCCCTGCTCTAATCAGCCTGTGACTACACCCTGCTCTCTCCCTCTGTCAAATGGCGATGGATTGCTGTGGAGGCAGGTATTTCTAATCTTGAAGTATCGCGAGAACCGGGCCACGAGATCCGACGACGTCACGATGACGTTCGGCCTCGATTTGGATTTGGAGCGGGTGGGAGAGTACCGAGCTACTCAGCTCGGTACTCAGATACCCAAAGTTCGGGTGGGTACGGTTCTCAGTGAACCGAACCCGCCTATCTCTAGTATTTTCCACACCAGTAGATTCAAATGACAGGTTTTGTTGAGTTTCCTATTTCTTCCCTTGTTACTCAGTTAATTCTCTTTGTTTTATTATGGAATAATTTATTGTTTTTCTTCTGAATATCTTGGAGCGCTACCACTGATAACGATAATACCAACTCCAAACACAAAGAAAGAAGGATTAACTTAGAGTGGTGCACTTAGTAATTTATCTGATCCTCCCCTGGTTATCAAAAGAATGAAAATATATACTACTAAAAGAGGAATGTAATTGCGACATACAAGAATATTTCTGGTGATCAATAAAATAACACGTGAAAAGCACCCATCCTAGTTTTAATACACTTCATTCTCTAACACAATTCTTTCTTTTTATGTTTTGCCTTTTTTAAAAATTAGACTTAGCCTGTGATTTTAATATGAAATAAATATTTGGTTTTTTTTCTTTTTTTTAAACTTTATTTTATACAATGTCATACAATCGTCAAACAATTAAAACACAAACAATTTAGAAAATCTGGTTTTTTTTTTAAAACAAAACAAAAAAACCCTTATAAATATAGAGTGAATAATATTATCAGCATTCGGAAGATCACAAAAGTTGCTTAAAAGTTGAAGTTAGTTACAGGATTGTCAACCAGGTTTTTTTTAACTTATTTTTAAGAAGGGGGAGTAAAGAAAGGTATGGGGGGAATTTAAAACCCAGGAGGAGAGGGTGAGATAATATGAAGGACCTATAAAATGGAGTTTATTTAGTACGTCAGAGGCAAGTGGATGTTATTGTAGATTGTCCAGGGTTCCCAGGTCTTCGAATATGATTTTTGCTGAATTGTTTACTATGGTCAGCCATATATTCCATATGCGGTTCACAACTGCGGCAAAAGAGCTAGGAGCTTGGATTTCCAGTCCACTGCAAGCTGGCAGGTGGAGTCAGAGATAAAATGGTGCAGTAGCTTGAATTGGTGTGGTTGGGATGTCAATCTATAGAACAGAGAGGATCAGGCTTATGAGTGCAGACCAATAGTTCGATCATTTGGGGCACAACCACCATATATCCAAAAACCTACTAGTAGGTTAATTGGTTGCTATCAAAATTGACCCTAGTCTCTCTCTCTGTCTGTGTGTGTGTGTGTGTGTGTGTGTGTGTGTGTGTGTGTTAGGGAATTTAGACTGTAAGCCCCAATGGGGCAGGGACTGATGTGAATGAGTTCTCTGTACAGCGCTGCGGAATCAGTGGCGCTATATAAAAATATGGTGATGATGATGAAAGGTACCATGTGATGGGCAGTTCCTTCAGCATCTATCAGAAGCATTAGGATAAATTTTATACAAACTGGTGGGTACATAGTACAAGTGGTATAGTAATTTGTAGACATTCTCCTTGATCTTCATGCCAATGGAGCTGGATGCGGTGGTCTTCCAGATCTCAGGCCATTCCTCTATGTCAAGAGACTCACCAATGGCAACCTCAACATAAAGTGTAGAGGCCGAACCTTGCATAGAGGCCTGTCTCATACAGAGTGTTTCAAATGTAGTACAATGTTTTGTTGTTAAAAGGGGCCCTCGAGATGCATGAAAGTTTCTAATTTGTAGTAATTGATAAAAGTGTCTATGTGATAAATTCAGAGAGGGTTGGGGGAAAAAATGATAATCCCTTTTACTTTGTGTTTGACGTTGGTATAATACAGTGGTTGTACCACAAGATATTCAGATAAAAACAATAAATAATATTATAATTAAAGAGAATTAACTGAATAAAAATGGAAACAATAAGAAACTCAATAAAATCTATTTGAATCTACTGGATCAAAATGTAATGAAGTCAATTTTAACTCAAAGGTCTCTTTCAGGCTTCTAGCATTTTCCAGCATATTTGAACTTAAACGTTTATATAACAGATAAGAAAATTGCATTCAGGATATAATATAAGATATTGCCTATTAAGACTCATACTGTTAAAGTGGAATTAAAATGAGTTCATTGAGTATCCACTAAGAATTAGATCATAAACAAAAGAAATTGAGACAAAACACTGACATTATCTTTATTGAAGAAGCTGGAGGTGGAGAGGACAATATAAGAAATTGTTATTTAATAGACCTTAAAAATGTTTTTATGCAACATATGTAAATCTAGTGGTGCAGAACAACATTTGACAAATATATAGACGAGAATATGTCTCATAGAGACCTAGGGGTAAATGTATCATACCCCGGTTTCTTCAACTCGCGGGAGTTCGGAGTCTTCGCAGCTTAAATTTAAAGCGGCGCTGCCTTGTAAAGGGAAGTTTCCCTTTACAAGGCAGCGCCGCTTTAAATTTAAGCTGCGAAAACGCTGAACTCCCGCGAATTGAAGAAACCGGAGTATGATACATTTACCCCCTGAGATCTAAAATGTGCCCATCTTTTAAGCTGGCTACAGAAGAACTAAAAATAGTCTTATCTTCCCACTTCGGTCCATCTTTAATGTTGCTGACTGACTCATTTTCCTCTCTCAATGCTCTTCTTCTTTCACCGTTCTATGTCAGTCTCTACACTGGTTCCCTATCCCCTCCAGAATCCAGTTCAAACACCTCAACCTCACAAGGCGGTACACCACTCCGTTCTTCCCTACATCTCCAACCTCACTTCCACACATACTCCCCACCTGCCCACTCCACTGTGCTCCTCACCTCCCCACTGATTACCTCTTCCTATTCCCGTCTGCAGCATTTCTCCCGAGCTGCTCTCAACATCTGGAATGCACTCTCATGCTCAATCAGACTATCCAATAGTCTCCAAGATTTCAAACATTCCCTAAAAACTCACCTCATCATTCAGGCCTACCAGCCCTCCTTCTAACTCTTCCGATTCTGAAACATCTGCCTACACATCTCCCCTACTCAATATCTCCCTCAGTGTGTCCACCCATCCCCCCTAGAATGTAAGCACTTACAAGTAGGGCCCTCTTTCCTAGTGTTTTCCTTAACTAATTATGCAATTTTGCGGGCTGTAATTAAGTAATTATGTATTTTTTTGTCTGTGTTAATGTAACTTTATAATTTTGTTGTCTGTTCAAACTCCAACGTACGGCGCTGCGGACCGCTTGTGGTGCCTTAGAATTAAATGATAATAATTATAGAGAGGGAAATAGATGAGGTTGAGGAAATACTTAATGAGAATAAAATACAAAAGTTCCTGCAGGCCAAAAACAACTATAGCACCAAGTCTTTAATTGAAAAAAGAAGACAGAATTGGAAAAAATAATAAACAATTGCTTAAACTATACTATTCCGGCCCAGAATTCTCAAAAGGAGAAAGTATAAAAAAAACAGCTAATTCAAGAGATTTGTCCACATATAGAAAAACTATTTTAGGAATAGGCAGGAGATCCAGAGAAGACAAACCATTACATTTAAAAGAACATGAAGGGGAGAGACAAAGACCATGAAACAGAGACAAATGGTGGTGGAGTGAAGGTCCAAAACTGCAACAGAAAACTTATAATATGGTAAAAAACAAAGAACCTTCTTTGAAAGTAATACATTTAGCAGAACTCTAAAAAAAGTCCAAACAAGAACAGGTACTCAGTAGAGGACTAACATTCTCAACCTCACAAAAATTTAGAGATTCAAGTGGGATTTACAACTATTTGCAAGAAAACATTTACTGAAGATACAATACAACACAAGAAAGAGAATAACTAGTAAAACCATTAAAATGAAGTAAACCGTTTTCTAGATTTCCCATCGTCTACAGGTGAAAATTTATGTTGAACTGGTGTCTACTGATTTAGATAAACTTCAGACAAAAATAGGGGGAGGCCTTGCATTAGCCACAACCAAAATACAGAAGATTTAAAAGCAAAAACAGAGATCCAAATTTAGGAGGACATAATAATAAAACCATCTGACAAAGGAGAAAAAGTTGTTCTTTGACAGAAGTAAGATTATTTAAAAGAGGTACAAAGACAACTTAAAGAGTATGTCTTCTTACAAACTCTTAATAGTCAATCCAATAAGCAATTTATTAAACATGTATCACAATATGATCATGGATACATACAAAAATGAAATTATAACCAAAATACACTATGAATTATTTTGTATACAGAATCCCAAGATACCCACTCTATACACCCTGTCAAAGATACACAAAAATGAGAAACAATAACCTGGTAGATCAATAATGTTTGGCATAGAAAGACTGCAAATGCCAGTACATTTTTTGGCCTTTATCTACTAAAATTCCTCCAGAGTTTCCCATCATATGTTAGCAGACATGATTAAAAAATTCCAGACTATAACCCATAGACTTGGCTTATAACTTGCAACATGGAGGGACTATGGATGAGCATACATGCTGCTATGGTATACTGAAGTAAAATTACAAGCATTTCATAAGTGTGAAAGGCTTTTATTAACAATTACATGAAGTTTATGCATAGAGTCAATATTTGCAGTGCTGCTTCTTTTTTTTGAAGACCTCTGCAATTCGCCCTGGCATGCTGTTAATCGACTTCTGGGCCCCATACGGACTGATGGTCGCCCATTCTTGCCTAGTCAAGTCAGAATTTGTGAGTTTTGTTTTTCCATCCACCTTTTGAGGATTGACCACAAGTTCTCAATGGGATTAAGGTCTGGGGAGTTTCCTGGCCATGGACTCAAAATTTTGATGTTTTGATCCCGAGCCACTTAGTTATCACTTTTGCCTTATTGCAAGGTGCTCCATCATGCTGGAAAAGGCATGGTTCATCGCTAAATTGTTCTTGGATGATTGGGAGAAGTTGCTCTTGAAAGATGTTTTAGTACCATTCTCTATTCATTGCAGTGTTCATAGGCAAAATTGTGAGAAGCAACCCCACACATGAATGGTCTCAGGATGCTTTACTGCTGGCATGACACAGGACTGATGGTAGGCTCATCTTTCCTTCTCTGGAAATTCATTTTTTCCAGATGCCCCAAACAATCAGAAAGGGGATTCAGCAGAGAAAATGACTTTACCAAAGACCTCAGCAGTCCAATCCCTGTACCTTTTGCAGAATATCAGTCTGTCCCTGATGTTTTTACTGGAAAGAAGTGGCTTCTTTACTGGCCTTCTTGACACCAGGCCATCCTCCAAAAGTCTTTGCCTCAATGTGCGTGCAGATGCACTCACACCTGCCTGCTGCCATTACTGAGCAAGCTCTGCACTAGTGGTGCCATGATCCTGCTGCTAAATCAACTTTAGGAGATGGTCCTGGCACTTGCTGGGCGTTCTTGGGTGCCCTGAAGCCTTCTTCACAAATATTGTACCTCTCTCCTTGAAGTTCTTGATCATCTGATAAATGGTTGATTTAGCTGCAATCTCACTAGCAGCAATATCCTTGCCTGTGAAGCCCCTTTTGTGCAAAGCAATGATGACTGGATGTGTTTCCTTGCTGGCAACCATGGTTAACAGAGGAAGAACAATGATTTCAAGCACAAACCTCCCTCCTAAAGCTTCCAGTCTGTTATTCAAACTCAATCAGCATGACAGAGTGATCTTCAGCCTTGTCTTCGTCAACACACACTCACCTGTGTTAACGAGAGAATCAGTAACCTGATGTCAGCTGGTCCTTTTGTGTCAGGGCTGAAATGCAGTGGAAATGTTGTTTTTGGGATAAAGTTCATTGTCATGGCAAAGAGTAACTTTGAAATTAATTGCTATTCATCTGATCACTCTTCATGACATTCTGGAGTATATGCAAATTATCATCATAAAAACTGAGGCAGCAGACTTTGTGAAAAATAATATTTGTGTCATTCTCAAAAGTTTTGGCCATGACTGTACAGAACAGATCTCAAAGAGGCATATTTCACATGAAATGAGCCAAGAATCGGTAAATGTCTTGGACCAAATAACTCTAAAAAGAATCATTGTAGTCTAACAATAGATGTCTTTCCGAAAAACGACAGCCATGAATAGTATTTTGCATCTTACCAATTCACATTTACCTGCTATATTGAAAGGAGACCTAAAAGGGGTATTCCTAAGAATGAGATGGAACTGCTTCAATGTGTTCAAATTTAAGGAAGATATAAGGAACTCAAAGAGAGATTAAGAGCATGAGGCTACAGCATAATACAGATTATGATCAATCAATTGAGAATATAACATTGATAAAAAGCATAGTAGAGAATCATTACTATTCTTAGCAAACATAAAACTAATTGAATCAACAGATTAGACTCATGGCCAGGGCTGCCAAGAGGAATTCAGGGCCCCGGTACAACAAATTCATGGGGCCCCCCTTATAGTCGAGCATGCAAAAAAAAATTGAGCCGCAAAATTTTTAGGGGGTGTGGTCATGCATTTGGGGGCGTGGCAAATGCGCCATTGGGGTGTGGCTAACATCAAAATCACTAGGCTCTCAATTCGCCAGAGCGTCACATATGTCCAAGCACTCCTTACTTTCAGGACATCTAGCACCACAGTGTAGTATAGAAACAATGCAGTGTGTGCACAGAGAGTTAAGTCTTGGCCTGCACCTTACATTGGGCACAACACTCACCAAAAATTGGTATTGTCCCTACTAGAATCACAACATTTCACACACTGTGGTGCTCTCTCCTACCTGTTCTTCTCACTTTCTCCACCTGTGGCTTTCTCCACCTGTGGCTTTCTTTAGTTGTGGCTTGTCCGGATCCTGGAATGTTGAAGGACCTATTTTGAAAAAAAAATGGCTACATTTAGAAAATTACAGCCAGTCCCGGCGTTAAATCAATAGCACCCACAATTAATAATTAGGCCTTCCTCCAGCCCCAACATTAAAATAATAGTATAGACATTTAATAAATAAACCTATTCCCTTTCTGCAAACAGCAATACCTATTTCCCGCAATCATCACTGCCATTAAATAACTCATAGTCACATTTAATAAATAGACCTCATTCTCCCTAAACTCACCCCCATATTCAATAGCCCCCAAACCACCCCATCTTAAATTAATAGCCCCCACTATTAAATTGCCCCACCATCACCCTACAAACAAAATAGCGCCCATTAATTAGCCACCACCTACCTCACACACACTACATTGCAACAAGCCCCCTGTGCCATCACACACAATACTGTGCCCCTTCATCACAACTACACTGTGCCCCCTTATGCTCACACTGCGCACTCCATGCTGCTTTCCCCCCTTCTTTTTCACTCTGTGCCCCTCCCCCTTTTTTTTAAAATTAGTGCTTCTCTCCCCTTTTTTTAAATTAGTGCTTCTCTCCCCCTTTTTTTTTCAATTAGTGCTTCTCTCCCCTTTTTTTTAATTAGTGCTTCGCTCACCTTTTTTTTTTAAATTAGTGCTTCTCTCCCCTTTTTTTTAATTAGTGCTTCTCTCCCCTTTTTTTTTTATTCTCAGCCTCTCTCCCCTGTATTTTTACTCCCTCTGCTTTATAGCACTGTCCCTTTCTGTTTCCCTCCCCTTGCCTCTCCGTTTCTTTACTTACCTTCTGTTAGCTTCTATCTTTTCTTTTCTTCTCTTCTCTTCTTTCTTCTGTCTTCTCTTCTTTCTTCTGGTCTTGTCTGGCGCTCCTCACTGACTGACGGGCGTGACTTGACGACGTCACGCCCGGCAATGTGTGTGAATGGAGAAGAGAGGAAGGAGGGACGCGGCTCCCATCACGTGAGTATGATTCTTTTTTTTTTTCGTTCCAGCTCTCTCACCCCCTCCCACCAAATAGAAAAAAAAATAAAAAAAATTAAAATTAAAAATTAGCACGCAAGCCCGGGCCCAGGTAAAATGTGCCCGCTCCCCTCCCTCTCGGCAGCCCTGCTCGTGGCAACATACTGTGAAGAGTAGTTTGACATAAGAAAATTCAACAAAAACATCTCCAAGAGGGAGACCTAAAGGAAGCATTGGGAGATAGAATAGCAATGAGTTGCAAAAGAATTTGAGATATCTAATGGTCATTACACACCCACAAAAAAGAATAAACAGTAAACAACTAGTTGCAATAAATGCAGAAGGTGCAAAGGATGTGAATACAAGATACAGAAGAAGAAATACCTGGAAAAATGTAATAGATTGTCACACCATGGGGACAATATACCACTTATATTGTCCATGTAATTTAAAATATGTAGGAATGACTAGTCACTATTTGAAACAAAGAGTGTTAGAACATCTAGGATCAAACCTCAATGCAAAAGAGAACATGACCAAATTCACAAAACTAACCACTCTAGTAAGGCACATGATGGAAATTATTATTATTGATATTAATCTTTATTTATAGGGCGCCTCATGAGGTCCGCGGCATCGTACAGAGGGCAAACAACGAGACAGTACATGGCATAACAGTACAATACAGTAAACAAATAACACTACAACTCACAACACAGCTACTAATAATCAGGTAAAAAAGTTATAGGTAATGAGAACAGGAGGGAAGAGGGCCCTGCTCATTAGACCTTACAATCTAAAGGGAAAGGGGCAGACAAAGGATTGACATGTAAGGTGAGCCAATGTAAGGGGATCTAAGGGCAAGAAGCAAGAGAGGAAGAGATTGAGGATGAAAAAGGGTGAGGTATATTACTTGGTGAAATGGTTATGTGGAGGACTGGTAGGCTTTTCTAAACAGGTGGGTTTTCAATGATCATTTGACGTTATACAGGCTAGAAGATAGTCTATAGAATGAGGTAGATAATGTAGGTGGTGGGGGGCAACACAGGAGAAATCTTGGCTAAGGGAGTGATATGTGGTTACCAGAGAGGAGGAAAGGCCATGGTCATTGGCCAAGCGGAGAGGGCGGGAGGGAGTATGTATGGAGATGTGGATGGAGATGTAGGGAGCAGTGGAGTTAGAGAGGGCTTTGTACCTGAGGTTGAGGAATTTGAAGAGGATTCTGTAGGAATCCGTAAGTATTAAAAGCATTCGGGATGGACAAGGTTCAGGAGGAGGGGACCTCACCCAAGTATTACCAAAGAAGGAAACATGCTTGATATTTATCATGGGAGGTATATCTGCGAATGGACCAAATGAAAGCTGTAATTTGACTGCTTCTTTTAACTTATCGTGATGACAATTATAATGATTCCTTTAATTTGGAAGAAATCCATGTTTAGGCGGTTGTATTTCAATATTATCTAGTAGTCAATAATACTCCTTACTGACATAGGAAATTATTAATATTAAAATCAGTACTTATTAATATAGACTATTACTAATAACATGATAACTAATAGGAAATACTATATCAACTCAATTTAGGGAATCACAGTGAATGTGGTATGAAATGACACAGTGATATTGGGAGGTAATGTAGCAGTATATATCATTATTATTATTATTATTATAACAGCTTCAAATGTTACCTGAAATACCACATGGAAGAAAGGACTAGATGAAAGGAGAGATACTATATATGAACTAATAGGAGTATCCTGCTTGCAATCAACTTAACACTTGAAGAATATTTGGTAACATATAATAGGCTGAAACATTGTTATAATAGGACACAGATTCAGATCAGTTAACATCAAAGTGCACACAGACTGTGAAGAAAAGCTGGGTGATAGATTTTAAAGAAGAAAACCATTGTAAATCTAAGTATATAAGCACTTTACTGCCTTGGAAAGTCGATGAAAGGAAAGGTATGAAATAAATTTGAGATGAACTATGTATGAACTAACAGCACCCTGTGGAAACACTCACATAATTATACCGAGTGGGATATTCCAAAACCAGAAAACCAGAAGAAAACAATATATTGAAATATTCTCACACGTATCAGATCTCACTCTAGTTCTCAAAAGAATGGAAATATATACTACTATGTGATGAATGTGATTGAGACATGCATAGACATTCCAGGTTATCAATAAAAGAACATGTGTAACACACCCACATTAGTTTTAATACACGACTTTAACACAATTCCTTCTTTTTCTGTTTTAACAATATTTCACCTTTTTAAAAATGATACTTACCCTGTGTTTTTAACATGTAAGAAATACATTTTTCAAAATTTAAATCAATTGTTGCTGGTTCCTAAGTGCACACTTATAAGATGACACTGTCTTTCTTTGTTATAGACGTTGGAGTATATAGTAGAAATGAGTCCATTAGCGGAATGGGGGAATAAGCACAGTGTCCCCAGTGTGGTGTTAATACACCTGGTGGAAATGGCAAATTTGAATGTACTGGTAATAAAAGGGAGTTTGGGATTTGCTATCAAGATTGTATGTTTGAGAAATTAGGCATAGGACGGAGGATGGCGATGTTGTTGCGGAACTGAATATTATTAGCGGTTCACTTGGAAAAAGCTGAGGGAGTAACACCAGGAAGAATTTGTGGCTTGTTCCACACTGGGGCCAAGACAGGCAGATTGGATAAATGGTTGAATGCCTTGCAAGGGCTGTCCCAAATGTGGCATGTGAATGCTGATATTGGATGTTCCTGCCAATGAGTCTGAGGAGGGCTGACTCAATATCTTCTCACAGCCAGACACATTCTATCAGGTGAGGCACAAGCAAGTTTTTCTTTATATCTGGAACTATGATTCCCTCATGCTATGGCACATTCTAAACCAAGGTTTTTGCCAGCCCAGACAAATTGTGATATGAATGCACTGCGAGAAGTTTGAAGTACTCTGAAGGTTTGAAATAAATACATTGGCCATCTAAGGATATTCATTTTTATGGCTCAGATACGCCCAATCCATGAAATCAGAAGTATGTTCCATTTAGATAGCTCAGCTTTCACAGTAGATAAGATGGAGGAGAAGTTCACAGCAAAGAGGTCTGTATAACATTTTGTAATGTGTACTTCCAAGTATTTAATTCTGGGCTTAATTTGAAGTTAAAATTGAGTTGTTACAGTTTTCTCTTGTGACAGCAAAGATTGAGGTCCAGGAATTCCCTGGACCTCAATTCATTTTATAGCCTAAGAGCAGGCTGTATGCATTAATTTTGGAAATTATATTTTGGAGGTATGTAAGAGGGTATAATAGGGTTAAGAGAACGTCAGTGGCATATAGCACAATTTTGTGACAACAACATCCAACATCAATCCCAGAAATGTTCCTACTGAGCCTAATCCTAACTGCTATAGGTGCTAAGACAAGGGCAATATCAGTGGGGAGATGTGTCATTATGTATCTGGAATGGAGGAGTTAATAAGCCATTGACAGAGACTACAGCAGGGGGATTGAAATAAAGTGCTAGTATCCCTGAAAAAATGTGCCTTCAAAATGAAAGAGGTCAGAGTCTGCTCCAGGGAAGGCTGTTTGTATTTACCTCTAGCTCTAATAGTGCCTAATTCACTGTTGGTATTCCTTTTATTAATTAACATAGTATATTACTGGGTATTTGCTCCGCACTGAGGGCAGGCAAGTGGCTGAAGGTAGCATAGTAAGCATTAATTTGGTGTGGGAGTCTTTACCGCTTACCCCGGGTATATACCCTGCAAGTTGGCCAGGACAAAATAGCTATAATATGACACTAGTATGTTCTCAAACTGCAAACTTGCGGTAACCTAGCTGAGTCCAGTTTGTAAAAATCTTTCAGCAAAGATTCAGTAATATTAGATATATCATGGGTACATGGCAATTGTGTACAAGTTACTTCCATAAAGTTCTTATTGGGCTCTTTTTCAGGTTAGAGAGGACATATTGGGGAGGATGAATTTTGGGGAGAGGAGAGTTCAACAGATAGCAAGTTGTGCAGGCCCAATCATTTCAACAACTCAAATTCTCAATCATATATTTAGGTGGGATGGGTACGCTTCAAGACGAGAAATCCGACACACAGAAGGCCTACAAAGAAAAAACGATTTCAGGAAAGAAACGACTGCAGTAGTGTCTGACGTCAGTGCGACCTGAATGAATTTTACTTTAAAGCTGCAATGTCGGGACCCGGCATTGCCGCTTTAACTTAAATTTCATTCAGGTCGCACTGACGTCAGACAGTACTGCCAGAGAGCTGTCCATTCGGAAGGAGGTCCTGTCAGCCTTCTGCTGCCATTGGATATCTGCAGAGTCGGTTTTCAGGTAAGTCTGTGTATATTGCAGTCGCTTTTTCCTGAAATCATTTTCGCTTTGTAGGTCTTCTCTGTGTCGGATTTCTTGTCATCGTTGAAGCGATTACCAGCGGTTTTGGCCAAGATGATTCTTCTTTCATGGTGTACTTGTAGCTGGAACTATAAGTCCCATCTAAACTTAATCTTGTGATTTCTCAGTTGCTTTGTGATATCATCTCTCATCTTTTATGAAGTGTTGAGGGAATCATCTGCAAAGATTAGCAGATACACGCATAAAATTAATTGTTGATATGATTTGTTCCTTCATTGTGTAGTAGAGGAGACTTGCAATTACATTCTGTAGTAGTTGTTCCACTGGGCCTTTTTTAGGCATACGGAGCGATCTAGGTCAAGGCTCTGTAGCATGGTATTAGGCAAAATCTGCTGAAACAAGGTCATCAGATATTGTGGTAGTGCCTCTGTGTCAATTATTCAGGAACATATTTAATTCTTAGGTTGTTTTGACGGACTAGTTTGTCAAGAACTTCCAGCTTCCCCTTCACCCATTCCATATTGGCGTTCAGGGCTGGGAGATCGTGCTCTACCACATAATTGAATTGGGAGGCTTCAACAACTTTGGTCTTTAGCAAGTAAGTACTACTGCCCAGTGAGATGATTACAGACTTTACTTCTACGATTGCTGCCTTTATTTCAGACTGGAATGTCTTAATATCCTCCACCCAGTTGCAGAGTATCATCTTCATCCCTTGTGGGACTTCAGCCTCTGGACTCAGCTTTGGACTTGAGAAAGCTAGAGCGTAAACTCGAGAAAGGGCACTGGATTTCTTGCCAATATTTTTTTGGAAAAATTGGGAGGGAACTGCCACTGATGACTTCTTTTGGCGATGCTTCTTGCTGCAAACCAGGTAAGTCTGAAGAGGGGAAGAAAGAGTGAGGGAGAAAGCCGAGCTGTGAGAGGAGGCGTGGAGGTAGAGGGTACAAGGAGGTTTATTTAGAAAGCATTAATTCAGGCTAATTTATAGGGCCAGTAATTAATGGCAATGGAGGGTAGTTACCTTAATTCGTGGTACAACAAGCGCATGGCGAATTTACTTTTTGTTGACCTGTTAGCAATGTTGCTAGAATATACAGATGGAAATATAATGAATGTTTCAATACATAAAACAGGCAAAATCATGCAAATACCATAGTATTGTGAGAGCAAAACCCTTGAGTACAAACAGCTGATGAGGTACACCTTAGAAGTCGGTGGTAATCTAAAACCCAATGCAGGAAACCTTGACAGGAGTCAGCGTGACCTATTGTTCTGATCGACTGTTTAGTATAGTGACTTGGAGTAAATGTGATTAAGGAAAAGGGGGGCACCACAGAATGACGTCCATGTGGACGCCGACAGTAATCTTTCTACACTTAAGGGGGCAGTTGGAAGAGGCGCCGCCTCTTCACTGTTATTAAGTAAGGTTCACATAATGTAGTCTTAAGGTATTCTCTAACTGCCCCCTTAAGTGTAGAAAGATTACTGTCGGCGTCCACATGGACGTCATTCTGTGGTGCCGCCTTCTTCATTAATCACATTTACTCCAAAACACTATACTAAACAGTCGATCAAAACAATAGGTCGCACTCCTCAAAATTCGGACTGAACGTGTTGTGGTGACTCCTGTCGGGGGTTGCCAGCATCGGGTATTAGTACCCAACTCCTTAGAAGTAGGGACAAAGTCTCTTATTGGTTCTCTTGAAGGGGACGGAGAGGTCAGAGCATACAGTGCCACTGTGAGGAGGATACATGTCTGGCGCTATAAGAATAATCGCTTGCCTGGAGGGAGATTTAGAGAACCTGAGCACGTGGTACTTGGCTAGGAGATTAAGAATGGAATAAGGCCAGGATGAATTTAAACCTTTTTCCACAGAGGGACCTACAGTTTGGAGGAAGAGAGTAGTTACCTGTCCCAGTGTTTGCATAGGTTCTGAATTTCCTTGAGACATGACAGGGCTGTCTCACAATCAGATGACAAGTGGGGAGTCGAAAAATAAGAGTATCCAGCTGGATTTACGGCTCCCCACAACTGCCAAACTCCAATTGTATCAGGAAGGGACAGAACAGTTATGGCCAGCTCTTCAAAACTTTGACTTCACAAAACTCTCAGGATGTGGGAAAGTAAGTCTGGCTAATGCTGGGCTACTGTTCTTCAAACTGGAGCTGCACTACTGGACTTAGCCAGACAATGTGTTATTTCTTTAGAAAAAAGTGATTCTTGTGTGTGCTCAGAAGGGTTCCACACAGCGGCAGGCGCACAGGTATGTTTAGGCAGGACGCCTCCTTGGCAACAAGGTGTCTGCAGATCAGGGCTGGGACTTTGCCTGCTGTAGTCAACCCAAGATATTACCCACTCAGGGGCACAGTGGTGGAGCCTGTTTTATGGTTGATAGTCATCGCAAATTTGCTGTAGGAAGGCTTAATTTCCCTCAGGTAGCGCCAAATGGTGTTAGAGCTATAACAGAGCATCTCTGCTTGATTCAGCTTGTATGCCATGCAGCTGACAGCCCTGGAAATTTATTGCGGCCTTTGGTCTGCTCTGATGTGACCAATCACATTCAAGGTGGTGGTAGGGCGGAGGAGTTGTAAGTCAGACGATGCTTTCTGCAGAAGCTCGATGGCACAGTAGAGTGGATTGCAAGTCAAGGAATTGGCTTCAGGGCTTGACAAGAGAAGAGAATCATTGTTGGGAACTTGCCTGGGCAGTTTAAAGCCTTGTAGGAGCAAAGGGGTTCTCTGTTATAGACACAAGGAAGGGCTCTTGAGTTATCCCAGTTGTCTGGGCTGATTAGAGGCCATGCCTGGTGTTGGACGGGTGTCCGTAGCCACAGTGTTTGTGGCCTCTGAGTCATGGAAAGAAACTAATGCTCAGGTGGAGCTTCAGGTATGCTTGCTGCCTGAAGGGAGCTGTGATAGCCCAATACTGGGTAGAAATCAGGTCACAGTATCTTCCCCAAGCATATACTGGAACTAGTATGCGGAGTGACGCTCTGATGGTCCACAGCACCACATGGGCAGCAGACTACAACTAGCCGTAGGCCTTAACTCCAGAGAGCAGAAGAGAACTACTAAATTCACCACTGGTGTGAGGAATAGCAGGTTAGGCATGCAGCTACTCATTTTATATATAAACTCTTGAAGTTTACAGTGTTAGAATGGGGGCTAGACACTGATGTCCACGTGACTGAGTTTCTGACATATGAAGTTGTTAGAAAGTGCATCCTTCACATTTGTTTTTTTGATATCAGGCATCCACCAAACCCAAACTGTCTTAAACTGGGTATTTCTGCGATTACAATTTTTATCAATATCTCTATTAGCAGCAAAGCTGCTTTTAATTCAGTTATACAATATTGGTATTGTTGCTCCATTTGCATAGAAAGCAGAATTAGATTCTAATAGGCTCCACTGTGTTTGAAAATTCAGTTTACCTGCACTATTCTGGATATTTACCCCTGTAAAGCAGCACACATTGTGAAGTTCTTCACTGTTTGCCCAACTGGCACATTTCCAGACTAGGATTTGAGAAACTATTTAAAATATCTTATAATACAAGTTATTAAGAACATCTTATAATGTGATGAAGTTTTTAAATAGTCAGAGGGAGTACAAGTGCTAAACTGGTGAGTTCGATTTAAAAACCACATACAGCTTGGCAAGCGATCTTATTTTCTCCTTCAAATTAACCAATCTCCACATTCCAGATGTCTAGGGTATGATGCAGCTGCAGAAGATCTTTTTTCTTCAGGTCTGAGATAACAGCACATTCCAAAGGTGGAAACAGATCTGATCCAACAGGTTTTGGAAACCTCCAATGTAAGAAATTTTGGATTTCACAAGTGTTAGTTTAAAATTCAAACTTATCTTATAAAGGATATGTAGGGGGTTTTCAGCTATTGCCCTGGGCAATAAATTGTTTATTTAATATAATATATTATATTGTAATATATATAATATAATATTTGTTTTCTAAAAATTATTGTGTTGATCCAAACTACACACTAATAATTTAAATTGACCAAACATTTAATGACATGCTGAGACCTGTAGTGCACCATGGACAAATTACTTTTTACAATTAAACAAGTATTATTACCCCCCACACACACATCTACCACCCCAGGGGTGTAGGATGAGCCCTAGTGCTATCAGCACAGGACTGGTTAAACATTGGTGGAAGGAGGGCCACTTTCTTTTGTGGATCAGCCTGGGGCTGGTCTGACATTATGGCAGAGGGACCCTATGCTGTGGCTTTCCTTGCTATAGTGCCACCAGCCCAGGCTGGCAAAACCTAGTGCTGGTAGTAGTAAAATCGGAGGGACCCCACGCTTTTTGTTTCCCCTGATTTTACTAGTACCAGCCTAGGCTGGCAGCACTAGGGTTGGTTAAGCTGTTTGGAGGGGAGGCACACTTTTTTTTGTTTTTTATATTTCTTACTTTTTTTTTCATGTATTGCCGTTTTAAATTTAGTGATTTATGTCGACATTTTGACTGTTAAATTTCCAACCCTGTCCACATTTTACATGTTGACATTTTAACTGTCGACCTTCTGAACATGTAGACATTATGGCTCCCGCTGGAATCTAGATCAGGCTGGGAGGAAATCAAACTGCTTTCTGCAGTCCGACAACATGATGTTAGGGTGAGAGATGCTGTAGCCAAGTGATCTAACACTGTAGCTCTCTTCACCAAGCATATACTGGAACTAGTATACCTGATAAGATGCTGTGCTGGGCACACAAGAGACAGAAAGTGAGATGCATGTACAGTTTATACTATTACAACTGAAGCATGAAGACATGACTTTATGTAGAGTTAGTACATAGCATTACACTTGTCAGTAAGAGCCACAGGTACTTCATAGCTGCCAAATGTCTCTGATTTTCAAGGGCAGAGCCAAGCTTTAAAGAGTCGTCCATAGTTTTTTTTTTATATTAGCTAATTGTCTATGCCAAGTAGTACTTCTGATTAGTTGGTGGATGCAGTTTTATAATATGTCCTTTTCTATATATGTTATAACTTAAATATGATAAAAAATAAGTATCCAAAAGTGGATGTGAAGTCTTATAATCTTGTTTACAAAACATTTTCCATCTCCCATTAATAGTCAGATCAGTGGGGGTCCATCACTTAGGACCCTGCCTTTAGTGAGACCCGGCTCCCTCCTGAACAGACTAACCTGGCACTGGTGTTTGGAGCTTACCTAGAGCCTTGTCCTGGTATTGGTATATTGTTATATTATGAAAGACAGTACCTGACTGGAGGGCCACAGTGTTCCATCCAAACATGTACATCTCCTCATAATTCAAAACAACCTCCAGGCACTGGTACCTTGCAACACTGTACCGAAGGACGCGGAGGAGGGGGGTACAATTTACCAGGCCCGGACCTGCTTGAGGTGCCCCGGCGCCCTCTGGAGCTCCATAGTTAAAACAAAATGTAAAAGAAAATGAGGAGGAGGGGGGGGGGACCAGCTACCTTCCATAATTTCCTAATAATAATCGCCCCCCCTCTCTTTGTGTGCCCTGTCAGTGAGAGCCCCGGGGTCACATGGGACTTGCACCATGTGACAGGTGCCATCCCATGTGTGAATCGCTGAGGATTTAACAAGGTAAGGGAAGGGTGTGCACGAAAATCCACGTTATTGCGGTACCGTGGATTGCCTTCGCGTCCCGTTCGGGTGCGTTACCTGCGGACCAGAGACCTAATTGAATATGCCCCAGTGTGTGTATTATGTTAATATAGTGTGTGTGTAGTATGTTAATATAGTGTGTGTTATGTTAATATAATGTGTGTGTGGGCAGTATGTTAATATAGTGTATGTGTGTGTGTGGGGGCAGCATGTTACTATAGTGTATGGGGGGAATTCAATTGGTTGCATTACTACCAAAAGTAACGCGGCCTGCGCACTATTACCCTTATTAGGGTAATAGTGCGCACTATTACCGTTAATATGGTAATCTTTAACGCTGTTTTTTGCTCGCAGCTCAGGGAGCCGCAAGCAGATATCAGGGTTAAAATTATCGTAATAACGGTAATATAATTAACGCCACATTGACCGCGGCCGAATTGAATTCCCCCCTATGTGTGCTATGTTAATATAGTGTGTGTGAAAGGGGCAGTATGTTAATATAATATATGAGGGAAGGGTGGGTCTTAATATAGAGTGGTAGGTAGGCTATTTAATGGTGAAGTGCAGATAGGGGATAATTATGTAATGGGTGCTATTTTATTTGTGGGGTGATGATGGGGCAATTTAATTTATTGGTGGGGATATTTAATTTAATGGTGGGGCCTATTAATTTAAGGTAAGGTGACGAGACCTTTACTTTAATGCTGGGTGGTTTGAGGCTATTAATTGACTATAGGGCTGATTTTTGGGAGGAGGGCTATTTATTACATTTGAATATGAATTATTTAATGCCAGGGATGTTTTTGGGAAATGGCTATACTTGTTAAAGGTAAATGCTATTTAATTTATTGCTGGGGCTGTTTGGAGGGAGAGAAATAGGTTTATATATTAAATGGGAATACTATTAATTTAATGTTGGGACTGGTTGGGGGACAATAGATCTATTTAGCAAATGTGAATATTATTATTTTAATTGGGGGATGAAGGGAGGCATAATTATAAAACGTGAGTGCTACTGATTTAACTCTAGGGCTGGTTGGAGTTTTGTAAATCTCATGTACCCATTTTTTTTCCAAATAGGGCTCCCAGCATCCCAAGATCCAGACAAGCAGCAACTGAGCTAAAGACACCAGCAGCCACAAGTGGTGAAAGTGACAAGAACAGGTAGGAGAGATCACCATTCTACCAACTGTCCTGAATCTGGTGGGACAGTCCCCAATTTGGGTGACTGTCTCACTTATACCACTTTCATACTGCCGCCCCAGCAATATCCCGGGTTGCTGCATTGCTTTTTCTATTCTGGAAAAAAATTATATCACCCATAGACACTATTGGAAGAGTACCCCCGATGGTCACATTATGGAAAATGACAGAATGCTTTCTTAGCTTTACCAGGCAAAAATTAATGAATTAAACAAATGGTCTTTTATGCAATAACGTATCATTCTTAGCCGCAAGATTCCGTAGTAACCTCGTGGCTATGTTATCACACAATGTTCTAGGTAATAATCTTTGCTCCATTTTGCTTGCACCTCATTTAAGTCCACTATTAAGTAGTTTTATCTGTGTATTGGTAAGATTGTGAGTACATAAATTGTAAATACTCCCTGGTTTTACTCTCTTATCTTTTTTTTTTTGTTCCTCCTCTATTTCCTCTTCTGACCGTGTTTTCTTTTCTTTTTTATTGTCATTGAACTGTGATGTTTGGTTTGTTTTAGTGGAGCTAGTGTAGAGGTGGCTCTTCTAGCTGGGCTAATTTAAAAAAATTAGTGGATCTTTATCTGTGTGTGTATCTAGACGGTTCAAATTTGCGAAACCTGTTAACTTCTGTATCCCATGATTGTGGCAGGCAAATTGGGTTCTATTTATCATTATATGCTCGATTCTGGTGATAACTAATTTTTTCTATCGCTGCTTATCGCAGTGATAAAAAATATTATTACCCCCTGCATTTTATGAAAGGTATCATGCTTGGACAACGCAAGCGAAAAGTAACTGTCCCCGCGAGAAGTATCACTTGCAGATATAAATTCCATCCAGCCTTCTGGCAAAAGTTCTCTCTCTATATCTTTGTTTATAAATCCTTCATTGTCTATGCAGGATGGTGTTAGCAGCCAGAAATTAGGAACAATATTAAAAACCTTGTGACATGGTAGTTAGCAGTACAAACATTTAAAATAAAATACCCCTCTTGAATTGAACTTTCATTACTCTGTAGTGACGTGAATAAGGATAGTAATACATGGTATAATAATGTGAACAAACACAAAGGAAATGAGATGGGACAGGGGTAATAGTGGTCAAAGGGCTAGATTTACTAAGCTGCGGGTTTGAAAAAGTGGGGATGTTACCTATAGCAACCAATCAGATTCTAGCTGTCATTTTGTAGAATGTACTAAATAAATGAAAGCTAGAATCTGATTGGTTGCTATAGGCAACATCCCCACTTTTTCAAACCCGCAGCTTAGTAAATCTAGCCCAAAGTCTTTAAACTAAGACACTGATTAAGATAGATAGATAGATAGATAGATAGATAGATAGATAGATAGATAGATAGATAGATAAACAGATTCTTGGGCGAGGCTAATAGTTTTATCTCAGGCTACTAGGGTATCAATAATGCTTTTTAAAGTAATGTCCTTATTTAGTCTGTCTTTCTTATCCAAATTAGGTCCTCCAAATTAAATGATTTGGTCCTTTAAGGTCTATCCAGGGAAGCATGCTAATTGGTCATTTCCAAATTTAGAGACTACCAAACTTTAGATATAAACATATGGGGACTGATTAATTAAGGCAAGCAAAAGAAATGTATTGTGCTTTTTTTTTTTTGGAAAACCGAACATAAATCGGTCGTTCGCTCATCCGTATTCAACAAGGAGCGGATGTAAGGCTACATCTGTTGTTGAATACAAGTCTAGGGGCTAGATTTACTAAGCTGCGGGTTTGAAAAAGTGGGGATGTTGCCTATAGCAATCAATCAGATTCTAGCTATCATTTTGTAAAAGGTACTAAAGAAATGAAAGCTAGAATCTGATTGGTTGCTATAGGCAACATCCCCACTTTTTCAATCCCACAGCTTAGTAAATATACCCCTAGGTCTGCTCTGTTCCAACAGAAAATACACTGCAGGATACGTTCAATTCATATGTGGCATATAAAGTTCCAAAAGGACGCACAGAAAAACAATAAAATCATTTAATATCACCTGTTAATAACATAGTTATTAATGACAAAAAAAAATTATTCTGCCATAAAATACATTTATTAAAATGGTCTTAATATCTACTGTACATAAAATGCATATTTATAGTTCCTCCTGATTGCAAACACATGTTCGGCACTTACACCCGACCTGTTGACGGTGCAAGTGGCATGACAGAAAAACACACACCTTTGAGATGCCCAAAGCTTGACTTGGACGTTGCTGCGTGCGATCGAGCTTGGCATACCTTTACTGTACAATGACTAGATGCACTCCCCGTTCCAGCCATGAAATCATAGGCTGTAGTAAGGGCACTTGGTGCTCAAAGATGAGTTGTATGTTGCTGTGTTCACTGGCTTAGGGTCCAGTTCTGGGCATGCGCAGAGCGATTTTACTCAAAATACAGTGCAAATGTTATGATCTGCCTCTGGGACTATTTTGGACTCTGTTGTTATGTTACCCTGCAGTACCTGTGGAACACCAGAGGTGCTGCTGTTCTGTCTTTTCCCACTATCAGGGGTTAACTAGCACAGCTAGTTAATCACCCACACCTGAGGGTCTCATAGTGTTACATCTCAAGGGAGACTCCTAATAGTCAGTGTTATCGCAGGCCTTCCCAAGGCATGGAGTCTAACGGATCCTCCAGTCTTCACCAAGAACCGCTGCAAGGTGGGATGGGTTTTGCTGCTGGAGGCCCGCAGGTCGCGGCCCTTAGGTTAGCCCCCTGACGTAATAGATGAGAGGCTAAAGATGAGGGATCCGGAGAGCAGACTCTGTGGCGGTATAATAGTACAGAACAGCAGGATTATTTAGCTGATGTAGTACAGCACATACACGAGAATCCTATCACGTCCCAGTGGAATACCGGGTCAAATACACTGAAGAGATACCACATTCAGGAGAGTCGATGGGTCGGTTACACTGATACTCAGACAGTGGAATGGAGAGTAATAATAATCGGGTCGGATACACGGGAGCACAGTAATCAGTATGAATAGCCGGTTTGGATACCCAGGAGCACAGGTAGCAGAGTAGTCAATATGGATAGCCGGGTCGGATACACAGGAGCGCAGGCAGCAGTATAGTCAATATGGATAGCCAGGTCGGATTCACGGGACCACAGGTGGTAGAGTAGTACAGAAGCAGCGGTCCAACAAGCCAGAGGTCATACACGGAGGAACACCAGAAAGCAGCATAGGATACATAGAGCCAGACGCCAAGTTGTAACTTGTTGCTCTGACACAGACTGTGTGTCAGAGCATGCAGGATATAGGAGAAGGGAATTCAAAATCCCAGACTCTGTGTCACATGATCGCAGCCGTGCGCTGCCCACCCGGTAGAACAGAGCAGCGGCTGCGATCGAGAAAAGGAGCAAGGGTCAGGTAAGTCTCTAACACATATACCTGCTCTTCCAGCTTTCCTTGCTGGTCATTAATGTTTCTGAGCCTGTTTATGTTTGTACCTTGGATCATTGCCCTGCCTTTTCTGTTCCTGTGGATATCCATGAACTTAGGCATTCACAGACTCCTGAGAAAAATCAAAGGGTGTCCATGAGTGCTATATGTGAGTCTAACAATGGAGGTTATTACACGCCACATTACTAAATACAATACTTTTTCTTCTACACTGGTATAGATCAAATTGTAATATGGTAATGTTTTTTTTCCCAATTGAGAACTTACACCTTACAATTTCATCCCTCAGATTAGCTAGTAGCTGGGGCTGTGGCCTTCGCATGTCATTCCATTTCCACTGTAACTGGACGATGGGGTCTGGTCCCAGCCTATGCCTAATCTTCTGGCTTGCTGCACTGTAAGAAGCATATTTCTGCTAGTTACTAGGTAACGAGCAGCTGGACCTAGAAAGTCGTCCATAACTCTAGTTAGGGCCGCAGATCCATACGCGAGAAGATAGCAGCCCGCATGTTTGAAAGTGAAAGAAACTTTTCAACATTCTCCTCACTGATTTGCTCTCACATGTGGGTGTAGGTATATCAGTCGTGGATCCCTCCTATACCATATCTAAAATGTCTGATTTCCTCTCACCTGTCCATTTAATTACAATAATGAGCCATAATCAAGCAATTACGGTTTAAATGTCTAGGCTAAACACAACCAATAGCAGAATGCCTCTGAGGACACTATATAAAGCTGGAGAAGGCAAGCATTGTGCCTTGTCATTTTGTGATCTTGACTTGGACAACAAGCCTTCTGAAGAGGAGACGACTGGCCAGAACCAATTGTCCTCCTCCTCCATAAAGCGTAGGCAGCCCAACGTGAGGTGGAGGTACTTGTGGAGCTGATGGTGGAGAGGTTGCATAATACCAACCGGCAGCTATATGCCCCAGCTAAACATCGCATTTGGGAAGACATCACTGTGCAGGTCAATGCTGTGACTCCAATTAGGAGGTCTGTAACTGAGGTCAAGAAACGGTAATCAAACGTAATTTTTTGTTATTATTGATTATATTGTGCTCTGCATACATAGTAGACTTCTTCTAATACTGTAATAAAAAAGTTGAGCATGGGAAGACTATGTGCAAAACCTTTCATAAATATAGAAATTTTTAAATTATCAAGCTTTCAATACAACCTGTTTTAAGTCTTTAAAATGATTATTGTGTGACATTCAGGCCTTATACATTTTTATCTATATGAATGACTGTACAAGTATTTTAAACTTGTTTTTGATAGTATACATTGCAACATTCTTCACTTTGAACATTTCACACAGGTGGCAGGACTTTAAGCATCACCTCAAGGACAAGCTCAGAGAACACCGTGTACATGCTATGGGCACCCGCAGTGATCCCATTGCATCCTTGGACCTCAGTCCCCTGTGGACCACAGTATTGGCCTGCATCAATCATTATCATCATCATCACCATTTATTTATATAGCGGCACTAATTCCGCAGCGCTGTACAGAGTACTCACTCCTGTCAGTCCCTGCCCCATTGGGGCTTACAGTCTAAATTCTTTAACACACACACACACACAGACAGAGACGTACAGACTAGGGTCAATTTATTAGCAGCCAATTAACCTACCAGTACGTTTATGGGAGTGTGGGAGGAAACCGGAGCACCCGGAGGAAACCCACGCAAACACGGGGAGAACATACAAACACCTCACAAATAAGGCCATGGTAGGGAATTGAACATATGACCCCAGTGCTGTAAGGCAGAAGTGCTAACAACTTAGCCACTGTGCTGTCCAACATCAATCATCAGTTTGTGTAGGGTGTGAGGCATATTGACACTGACAAGAGCCCCCCCTCATTGCCGCACTAGTAATAAGAATGCCTGGTATATGAACACCCTCTGCTGGCATAGTAATAAGAATGTTTGGTATACGGACACCAACCTCTGCTGGCATTGTAATAAGAACATCTGGTATATGTGCACCCACCTTTGCTGGCATAGTAATAAGATTGCCTGATATATGAACACCAACCTCTGCTGGCATAGTAATAAGATTGCCTGGTATATGGACACCAACCTCTGCTGGCATAGTAATAAGAATGCCTGGTATATGGACACCCACCTTGCTGGCATAGTAATAAGAATGCCTGGTATATGTGGACACCCACCTTGCTGGCATAGTAATAAGAATGCCTGGTATATGTGCACCCACCTTGCTGGCATAGTAATAATAACGTCTGGTATATGTGCACCCACCACTGCTGGCATAGTAATAAGAACGTCTGGTATATGTGCACCCACCTTGCTGGCATAGTAATAAGAATGCCTGGTATATGGACACCCACCTTGCTGGCATAGTAATAAGAATGCCTGGTATATGGACACCCACCTTGCTGGCATAGTAATAATAACGTCTGGTATATGTGCACCCACCACTGCTGGCATAGTAATAAGAACGTCTGGTATATGTGCACCCACCTTGCTGGCATAGTAATAAGAATGCCTGGTATATGTGCACCCACCTTGCTGGCATAGTAATAAGAATGCCTGGTATATGTGCACCCACCACTGCTGGCATAGTAATAATAACGTCTGGTATATGTGCACCCACCACTGCTGGCATAGTAATAAGAACGTATAGTATATGTGCACCTACATCGGCGGGTATAATAAATATGCACTGCTAGATTGAGTAGCAAGTAGCAACATCGCTCTGGCGAATGGTGAGAACAGACTTTAGGACCCAGTCAGTCTCATCAGTGCTCGCTCCCTAAGACGCTTTAAACCTCGTTGTGGCCAGATCTCCTTGGCAACGACTGTCGGGCAATAGCGCATGCGCAGCATCTTGTTGCTGTAGGCTGTACATGCAAGTATACGGTAGTGTAAATAAACCGTATCCAAGGGGCGGCTGACCTCGGGGACAGGTCTGTGCAGGGTAGACTGCTCCTCATGCAACACCTACCGCCTTCTACATGATCTCACACTCTGCTTATTTATTGCACATAGCCTGTAGCCTCTTTGTATGTGCGTGCAGAATGCATGATTAGTCTTTATCAGCATCACACCCTGCATCATCCACATAAACATTCCTCTATCACATGTATATCCCTTATCAACTGCATACCATTATGGCCCCCTCCTAGTCATTACATCACCCTAATCCACACTTTATACATGATACTAAACCGGTTTATCGTTATCTACTGGTGACACATTTGTGACTTTCATTCTACAACACATCTACACATAGAAATTAAAAGAAAATCCTCCAAACCTAGAAAATGTAATGATGACCCTAATGTACAGGCCTTAATAATGGCACGTTCCTGGGCACTTCCAACCTAAAATCCCTCAAATTATTAATATCACTCAGCAATATCAGCTGTAGAAAACACTCCTGGCTGCCATCTACACCAATGTGTTAAACTACCTTTCTAATTGCAAAGGACAGAGGTTTGATCTGCTCTATGCTATGTCCTGTGTACCTGCAGATGCTAGTGGTTAATGTCTCACCTTAGCAACCAAACAAACAGACTTCAGAAGCACAGACATGACAGACCCACTTCTCTGCTGCTGTATTGGTATTAATCAATGAAGGAATGGATGCAACCCTCACCAGGGAATAGGGGTACACACCCCTGTTTAATTTACTGCTTTTGTTTTGTCCACTACCAGATATTAGAGGGAGTTTTATTGCTGGAAACAAAAAACATTTTTTCGCAGAAGTAATGTCTAACATGTAAGTACAAGTTTTGACTATCCCTATATTCTAACAGTAACTTAAAGTCTTTTTTTTAATATATGCAAACTTGAAAGAAAACTATATGGAGTATTTAATAGTAATTAGTTGTTCTGATTATCACCTGTTTTGCTGAAAAACTAGTTGTGTAATATTTCATAGCTTTCCAGTAAACATGTTTTTGTTGCAAGGCTTCCAGTTATGAGACTAATTTAGATACTTTTTTTTTATGTAAACCAAGGATTTGTAGGAGACATTAATATAGAACGCAAAATTTGTAGCAGATTATATAATTATATATGATGGGGTAGATATATCAAACCTTCTAAAAAAATAGAGGTGTTGCCCATAGCAACCAATCAGATCATAGCTTTCATTTTCTAGAATAAACAGCACAGTGGCTTATTGGTTAGCACTTCAGCCTTACAGCGTACTTGCCAACTTTTCCTCGTTGGCTTAAGGGAGATCCTTGGGGAGGTGGGTGTGCAGGGGCAGGGCTTGACGAATTGCATCATTTTGGCGCGCCCCCTGAACGATTGTCACAATTTTGGCCAACTACAGCAGGGGGCTAAGATGACACAATTTTTGCGTTATTAAGCCCCGCCCCCACCAATTATCTTTTGTGGGGGTGAGGACCAGGAGGTTGCCCTGCTCTCCCGGGAGCCTTCCCAGAAATGCGGGAGTCTCCTGGACATTCCGTGAGAGTAGGCAACTATGTGTTAAAGAAAAGCAGCTAATGATTCTCTAGAGACTGAAGTGTCTTTTACATTTCTGTCTCCATTACTGAAGTCATGTTGTCTTACCTGTCAGTCTTTGATTAAATCTTCGTCTCCATGAAAATGGCCACCTCCATAGGCATCAATACATGGACATAGGACACAATTTTACTGTGTCATCATGCCACAGATGGCGAAGCCAACCACGTCTTGTACTGGCTCAGCATCAGGGAGAATGCCAGACTCTTCAGGAAGTGAGAGAGACCACCCCTATTTCAGGGAGTCTCCCTGACATTCAGGGAGAGTTGGCAAGTATGCCTTACAGCACTGGGGTCATGAGTTCGATTTCTGACCATGGCCATAGCTGTGTGCAGCTTGTATGTTCTCGCCATATT
Source organism: Mixophyes fleayi (assembly GCF_038048845.1). Lineage (NCBI taxonomy): Eukaryota > Metazoa > Chordata > Amphibia > Anura > Limnodynastidae > Mixophyes > Mixophyes fleayi. Next base: position 113,561,326 of record NC_134408.1, read on the forward strand.
TGTATGGGTATCCTCCGGGTGCTCTGGTTTCCTCCCACACGCCAAAAACAAACTGGTAGGTTAATTGACTGCTATCAAATTGACCCTTGTCTCTGTCTGTCTGTCTGTGTGTGTGTGTGTTAGGGAATTTAGACTGTAATCCCCAATGGGGCAGGGGCTGATGTGAGTGTGTTCTCTGTACAGCGCTGCAGAATTAGTGGCGCTATATAATTAGCTAATGATGATGTTTGCAATTGGCAATACCTCCATTTTTCCATTTTAGAAGATTTGATAAATCTACCCCATGGATGGTGCAATTTTGAAACTTGACATAATGCAGCAGCCATGGCAAATAATTACTTTTTGGGAAAACTGAGATTATATATATTTATAAATGCTGTCCAAGTTTTTAATATATGTTCAGGAAGCCAAATGCTATTTAAAATATATTATAATGTCTAGAGATGTTTTTCTGGGATATGGCTGTCCAAAAAATTCCATGGTCTGACAGCTGGACAGATTTAAAATTAGTATTATTTTTGTCATTTAAATTTTATATTTTTTATATTTTCACATTTATAGCTATAGCACTATGGTGCATTTATACTAGTGATGGGCAGCAGGCGACCCTAGGTCCACATGTGGCTTTCCGAGCCTTCCCCTGCGGCCCCCAGCTCCTCCCTGTTTTTTTGACAGATTTGTTTGTTATAATTTCATGTACAGTATATTTTAACGTTATCATGATGTCCAATTAGAGCAGTTAGCCAATTAACACACACATAATTGTAGCCCTTGGCTGACTGAAATTCTTGATTGGAATGTAATAGGGATCATTGGTTTTTTTTTTAGAATCACAGAGTGATGACAGCATTTTTTGTCAAAACAATAATTCGACCAGCAAAATCGCGATAGGCTTCATTTAGTGATGGATGCCCTAAAACTGGCGTATGTCCAACTCTAATTGAGGCCCAAAGCGTATACATTTTTCTGGATGCAGGAAAATATTTCCTGCTTTTGGCTGTATTTTTTGTTTCCAATTTTACAATTACATTTGTGTACAACCACATCAAAACTGAGATATTCCTATTACAACTGCATTTTTAACAATCCTCTAATGTCTTAATCAGATTGTCAAATATGAGTAATTACTTTGTATACATTTACAGTATTGATCTAACAGAGGAGACAAACATTTAAGTGCATGCACCATTTAGGGCACTTGTAGGATCATTGAACTCTAATTGCACTGCTAAAATACACACCATACAGTCAGCTTATGTCCAATTGCTATTTGATGACAATTTTTCACTGAATACAATCAAATCATTGATTTTTTTTTTCTTTTTGTTGAACAAGGGGCCTTTCCAGATGTCCCCTTCACCACAGCACTTATAATAGTGATTTAAAGCTAGCTGGCATACCAGGTACCATTAGATCACTGTTACAAGTTATCTCTATTTGCTGGCAAACCTAAGTTGGGTCACCTCTTTATGGAGAAAACCATGATTATGTCACAACTGTTCCATAGCAACCCGTCCGCTTTAGTAACACTTTTGCATTGGGAACAGATAGCTCTCAAAATCAATCAGCTACTTTGCACACTACTTCATACTTGCCTACTTTTGCAGGCAGCTTTCCGGGAGGGGGTCCGTCGAGGGGGGCGTGGCCATGCACGGTGCTCCGCTCCCTAACAATCTCAGGCAGTTTTAGTCAATCGCAGCAGGGGGCGGGGCCGCAATGGCACGTTTAGCCACGCCCCCCCCATCTTCGACAACGCCGAAAGCTGGATCCGGGATTTTTGCCTGCTCTCTCGGGAGTCCGGGAGAACTCCTAAAAATTCGGGAGTCTCCCGGATATTCCGGGAGACTAGGCAACTATGCACTACTTGGAGGACCAGATTGCTCGTACAACACTCAAAATTTCTGTTAGTCATCAGTGAAACAATCAGATCAAATTGATGTGTGGTATTTAAAATCGGTCCCTTAAGTAACAATTATTTATCTCGCACGTTTGGAATCTTTATATTAAAGAATGAGACTACTTTGGTGGCTTAAGCAATGGAAAACCAATCACTTCAGTTACAGGGAAATGACTGGATCTGAGTATGGCTAGCCTAAAATGCAATTATTCACTATGTTATAAATGTAACCAATCAGCAAACAGATTGACAAATTCAAAGGTGCATGATCTTATAATTATCGTTACAAATAAGCAGGTGATACATTTTACATTGTTATTATTCTGGCAGTAGTAATTCACACTGTCACTCAGATATATATAACTGAATGCGCAGGGTGACCACTATAAACCCAGTCACTAGACCTTGCTGGCTGAGTGAAATGCCAAATAACAGATATTTCACTTTGTATATGAGCAGATTGCATCAAACGCAAGACCTCCGTTTAACAGGTTGGTTACATTCATGTCAGGAAATAAAATAGCATATAATTTATCACATTATATTCTCCACATGACTGCAAGTGGTGAGTGTATTCACTTTCATAGCACAGATTTCCCAGTCTAGTGTGCGTTGCAGGTGTGATTTATAGAGTCACACTGACAAATTCTCAGTTCTCTTATCGGATCCACTTTATCAGACCATCTAAAAACATTATGTTCCAGTGAGCAAAATCGTCCAGTAGACTCTCTGGGCATTTGAGGATCTAATGTGCTGCAGCCAGGCTCCTCAATGGGGCTTTTAATAAGTTCATTGCCCTTCATGCTGGTTATTTCTCCGTAAGACTTGCCACTTCTCCCATCTTTCACGGGAATGAGGAGATTTGAACACGGGACGCATGCTGCACCCATTAATTCAGTGAAGACCGAGAGAGATTTGCCAGAGTTATTTTTAAAGGTGAAATGTGTGTAGCGATAAGGAGCGTTCTGCCTCATTATATCGCAGCCATTCCTCGATACGCCAGATTTGTTTAATAGGTGAGAATCAGTAGATTAAGCATTTATGACTAATCTTCCCTGGATATAAGCCTTGTATTATGTCTAACCTGGATAAATTATGGATCGTTAGGGCACTCACTGTTAAACAGCTTCTTTCTGTGGGTTATAACAGGCAGCGATGCAGAGGTACTTATTATTCCTTTATTGCTGTAGGGGCCAGAGATGAATACATAAGATATATATATATATATATATATATATATATATATATATATACACACACACTCTGTGTTCACACTAAGTACATGGTAATTCAATTGGCTTATTGTAATATTTTAATGCTGAGTGAATTAAATGTTAATAGATGTCTATGGTAGTATTCTCGCATAGTGGACAGTAGACACAGCATTGTCACTATTAGTCTTGAAATATTTCGCACAATCTTTTCACATGTCAGATTAAAGGCACACTAACCGCATTTTTAAAGCTTTCTCATTTGATTTATCTAATGTAGTTAACTTATAAATAAATATATTGAAATAGAAAATGTGTACTGAAAGGCTTTCAGTACATTCTGTTACAGGGCCAGCTACAAACAGCAGTGAAACAACCTATGCTAAAAAAATTCTACCCCACCTCTGTCTATACCAGTGTTGGCTAACCTGTGACACTCCAGGTGTTGTGAAACGACAAGTCCCAGCATGCTTTGCCGATATATAGCAGCTTATTGCTGGACGGGAATGCTGGGACTTGTAGTTTCACAACGCCTGGAGTGTCACATGTTAGCCAACACTGGTCTATACCCATCTCCTTTCCAACTGCAGACTGGACTACTTTACTTTCTGCTCAGACATCTGTTTCATGGGGAGCAGAGTAGAAGGGAGAAGAAAAGTGGAGGGAGCTTTAGGAACCTCGAGTGACCACGTATAGCAGTGATATGCAACCGGATACATTTCAGGAGACACATGCTTGGCCCTTTAACGATACCTGTCAACTTATTAGGACTCCCCGCTGGGGTGAGACCGTGGTGACGGATGAAGGTGCGTGGTCGCAGTGTGGACCTGCCCCAGCAGTGCATTGCAGCAATCTGCAGTATCACGCATTGGGGATGGGGGGACATGATGATGTGATTCACTGTGAAACGCTTCACTAAGTAAGTGGTCGGGATTTGTGTATCAAGCTTTAGATTTCATTGCTCGGGCTGCGCTTGGAAATGCATTTCTTTGTAGTAGTGCAACATGGACATGCCAAACAGGCTTTACATTAATTAGAGATGGATAAATTGATTTTGCCAGTTCCAAAAAATGTCTAGAAATGGGGCAGTTGTGGATTTGGGGAGAGAGGGAAGATACCCATTTTTTTTAATTATTGCTATATATATTATTTCTATATTTATATTTAATTATTATTTCTGCTAAGCTGCCCCCCCCCTCCCCTCCCTATAATCCAGAACTGGCAAATAAAGATCACTATCTTTAAATGGCGGTAAAGGGTTTGTGTGATGGGGACCATTTATCACTAGGCGCATTCTCTTGTGATTGGTCCTCCTGCTCAGTCCTCCCCTTTTCCCTGGTTTTTATATAGGGCTGTTAAAGAAACAGCGAGCCTTAGGAAAATCACCGGCATGGAGTAGTCACCAATGCGCTGTTGGGGGAGGGCTCACCTTTGGAAAAATGTTTCTGCCAAACTAAAACAAGTGGATGCAAAATGATGTCCCATTAAAAGTATAGAATGGGACCAGATCGCTGCCAGCTCTGACCATGTCCAAAATTCAAGTCCTTTCACAGAGTGGGAATTGCCATGCGGCCCTCCGCATGGAGAGGACACCCTTGTAAATGCACCTTCTCCACCCCTTTATCCTATTTCTAATCATTTCAATCTCAAATCTGGTTACTTCACTGCTTAGAAAATGAAGTGTACCAGTGTCTTACTCCATACAGTAAAATAAATGCATCCTGGTGGAAGTCTAGGCACACTTTTATCATTACCAGTATTACTGTTACTGATTTGTAAAGCATCACACTGCTCCACCTTGACAGACAGCATAGAAGAGGCATACATAAAACAGGAACATACAAGGTAGATAAAATAAATGCAGATGTGTTAACAAAGGTAGGAAGGGCCCTGCTCATCATCATCATCACCATTTATTTATATAGCGCCACTGATTTCGCATAAGTCCCTGCCCCATTGGGGCTTATAGTCGGCTTATAGTCTAAATTCCCTAACACACACACACACACACACACACACACACACACACACACACACACACACACACACACACACACACACACTAGAATCAATTTGTTAGCAGACAATTAACCTACCAGTATGTTTTTGGAGTGTGGGAGCAAACCGGAGCACCCGCAGGAAACCCATGCAAGCATGGAGAGAGCATATAAACTCCTCACAGATAAGGCCACGATCAGGAATTGAACTCATGACCCCAGTGATGTGAGGCAGAAGTGCTGACCACTGAGCCACCGTGCTGCCAGCAACTTACAGTCTAGTGGGATAGATGCACAGCTGAGACATGAAGGGCGAGTGTGGCTCAGAAAGGAAATTGTGACAGTAGCGAGGGTGTACCAGTGTGTGTGGTATAGGTAGCATAGGGAGTATGGTAGGCACTTAAAGATGATATGAAGGCTGACGGGGAGTCTGATCAGTGAGGAGTGAGAGTTGGTTATCGGATAGAAGGCGAGGTGCCGGCTACTGGAAGACGTAAGAAGGCGCGAACGATAATAATTTGAAATAAGGTTTGAGTTGTATGAAGGGGTGTTGTTGCTGTGGGCTTTGTAGGGGACAGGTAGTAATTTGAATTGTATTCTGGAGGATATTTGGAGCCAATGCGTGGATTTGCAGAGTATCGCAGTGGATGTGGAAGATCTGTCTTATCGACACTTTTAAGATGTATTGAAGTGGGGATAGATGGGTGAGGGGAACGACAGATAGGAGGAGGTTGCAGATTGCACCGATCCAGGTGCAAATCACATCAACTCTCTTTATAGAAGCAGATCTGCTACCAGTATGGCCAGCACAGTGTGCAGTATCACATACAAAGGGGGAATTAAGGTGGTTGCGTTACTGTAAAAAGTAACATGGCCTGCGCACTATTACCGTTATTACGTTAGATTCAACGCTGGCTTTTTGCTCTCAGCTCAGGGATCTGCAAGCAGAAAGCCGGGTTAAATTTACCGTAATAGCCGTAATAGATTTAATGCTGCGCTAATTCGGGGGGAGTTGAATTCCCCCCAAAGTGTAACTTCTAATGGTATAGAATGGATAATAAATATGAGATAGAAATAATGTTACTCTTGACATTTAGAGAACTAACAGTGCATTAATATTTTTTTGATTTCTATTCAGTGGGTGGGGATAATGCTTCCCCTTTAATAAGTGTTAAGTGTTTAAATATCACCCTATGACAGGATCAAATGGTGTCTGGAGCATCAGCAGAGTATAGATCACTGTGTCTACTTCACAAGTCTATGTGAGAGCAGGTGCATTCATAAAAGAATTAGGAGAACGCGCTGAGCTGAACATTCCCGGCCTGGCTGGGAATCCCACATCTGAGGCTCTTTCCTCCCCACCCTGTGGTTTTTCGTTACTTCTTTTTAAGTCAAGTTTTTCTAAATGCCTTTGTGTTCTTCCGTCAGAAATCAGAGACAGGGAAAATCCGTAATCTGCTAGTGCTTAGTTATGCTCATAAAATCCATCTCAGTTCAGTAAAAGCGGCTGTGCCAGGTTGTCTCACCATTAATAAGACTCATTTCTGAATTGCCCAAAATGCAGACTTGCACCTAATTTTCCACCCAGCATATTTCATGGAGAATGTTCACTTACTATCTTTGGAAACCCCCTGTACAGGGGAATAGACTTGTATTTGTGGATTTGTGAGTGCTACGGAAAATACGGATGATGAAAACAGCAAAGATGTCAACTCAAGCCCAACCTACTTCCACTTTAGAACCATCACCTTTATTCATTACACCGTCGGTTCCCAAACTGTGCGCCGCGGCTCCCAGGGGTGCCGCGGCGCTGTCACTGGGGTGCCGCGGGCCAGCCATATAAAAAAAAAAAAGAAAGAACACAGTAACTTACCAATCCGCCGGGCGCCGGGACCCAGTAGACTCCTCTCTCCCGCAGCAGCTGCCACTGACGTCGATATTCAGTGACAGCTGCTGCGGGAGAGAGGAGGCTGCTGGGTCCCGGCGCCCGGCGGATTGGTAAGTTACTGTGTTCTTTCTTTTTTTTTTTATATGGCTGGCCCGCGGCAGAGGAGTTAGAGGGATCGTGACAGCGGGGCAGAGAAGAGGCAGAGGAGGGTGACAGCAGGAGAGTGACAGCGGGGCAGAGAAGAGGCAGAGGAGGGTGACAACAGGAGAGTGACAGCGGGGCAGAGAAGAGGCAGAGGAGGGTGACAGCAGGAGAGTGACAGCGGGGCAGAGAAGAGGCAGAGGAGGGTGACAGCGGGGCAGAGGAGAGGCAGAGGAGGGTGACAGCGGGGCAGAGAAGAGGCAGAGGAGGGTGACAGCAGGAGAGTGACAGCAAGGCAGAGGAGGGTGACAGCAGGAGAGTGACAGCGTGACAGAGGGCAGAGGAGGGGACAGCGTGAGAGAGGGCAGAGGAGGGGGACAGCGTGAGAGAGGGCAGTGTGTCTGGATGCAGAGGGGGCAGTGTGTCTGGATGCAGAGGGGGCAGTGTGTCTGGATGCAGAGGGGGCATTTTTGCATACAACTAAATAAGTATTTCTGTCCTGACCTAAATACTTATTACAATTATTTGACCCAACTACTTCTAAAACAGGACTGCTCAATAATTATATTGGAGGGGTGCCTTGAAAAAATTTGGAGACTCTAAAGGGTGCCGCGAACGGCAAAAGTTTGGGAACCACTGCCTTACACACTTCTCTTTTTAAAATATTGCTCAGTTTAGCTGCTTTTATGTCTTAAATTAATTATGTGAGTAAGGGTCATGTGAACTGTCTTCATTACATGTATCAATTTTGTGTGTTTTTGTATCAATTTGCATTGCTTGTCGTTTTGAGCAGGCGGAAAAGTCAGTTCCTTTAGATGGAAAAAATGCTGTGCTCCCATCCATATAACATGAATCCACTCCCTAAATGTGACTTGCCAGCTCAGTTGAATAATCCCATCCTGCCTCCGAAATTCATATTTATCAAGATATGGCCATCTCCAGCCATCGATATGTTCAACATTTTGCTCCCTTGCAAATTCCATCATTTGGGCCTGCATGTCCATTTGAAACTCGGGCGCACTTGTGCAAAAGTTAATGTGTGACATCACAAAATAGCATTTGCGCAGCAGATTTCCAGTTTTGAACAGTTGTTAGTGAGCCTTAATATGTGCAGCAAGTGAACAAAGTAGATTTGTTGAGATGCAATAGGACATTTTGCAAATAAACTAGTGTTCCCATATTGTACTTTTTCATTAGCTTTTTATTTAATCTGTTGTATTCACTAGGTTTGTTTTAACCATTTTTTCCTGTTGCTGTCACCTACACACAGTAGAGGCTCCCATTTTCTGGTATGAGGCAATATTCAGCCAATTAATTCACTGGGATCTAGTTACATCAATAAGTATTAGTTTCTAGTGAATTGATGGGCTGAATATTGGTTCAGGCTTTAAAATGGCAACTTATCTGTGCGTAGGTGACTGGTCAAATGTAAGTATTTGTATTAACGGCCATTAGGATTATGAACTATGTGCCACACCAGTGTAGTGACGTAGATGTGCTACTTTGGAGGGTGTATGCAGTATTGGAGTGTTGCTGTGACAATGGTATTGCTTGCACTGTGCCATTTACTGAACAAGGTGACATTCTACTATGGAACTGCATTGTAGAATCCCTTCAGGTAATGGAGACAGGTCATTGGTCTAAAATTGTAACTGTAGCTTAGTTTGCAAGAGTCTGCAGTGCTAGTTTTGGTGCTGGGCCATTGTTACAACCTGGTTTGAGGTGTCGGTAATGTGGTTTTATGTGAAGGCCAATGCACCCACAGTGGGAAAAAGTCCTGAAGTGACTTTGGTCACGCATTTATAAGTGCTAAGCAGCTCTGACCATGCATAGCAAAATGGCCAGAGCCATGGCTAAACTCTTGTATAAGGATCTGTTAAAGTGCACCCACTGTATTTTACCAGTGAAGCATTCATTTAACCAATATTCCTCAGAATGAAACCTATGAATTCACTACACTGGTGGCACCATCACTGAGGCAGGATTCACAATGTCACCAATTCCTAGAGATGTGATGGTTTAGCCAATAGAATGGTCTGTTCTTAGATTCTAAGGTCAGTATTGGTGCAGAATGTTCACTGAGATATGCCAGTGATTATACCGGAGGTCAGGTGCAAGCCCAGCCTACATCCATGTGCACATGGTGCAAAAGGGTAACTCACATGAAACTTCAAACTTCTACCTCTTTAGTGCCACTTATATCAATAAAATAAACTGTTCTATTTGTCTCCTAAAATACTACCTGGTTTAGCACCATTTATGGCTTAGTTATAAGAGATAGAGGAGACATCAGAACTGTCTTCATTATATGTGGTAATTTTCTGAATGTGAGGATTCTTTTAACATTGCTTGAAGTGAACTTGGAAATGTAATTGTCCACTGAAGTGCAGCATGCAGGCGCTAAAGAGGTCCCATTAAAAGCACATAATGGAACCAAAAGACCACCAGCTCGGAACTGGTGCAAAATGCAAATCTTTTTGTCGAGTGGATAAGGCTGGATGTCCCCGAGAATCTTAATCTGGACTTCTGAATTATTTTTTAGTTTTTCATCATTGTGTCTATATTAAACTGGCTACACACAGGCCAATCCTGATGTTTGGTATGGTGCAGTTTACAGCCAGCTGTAACTTCATGATTAACTGTTCTTCCGAATGAAACAAGTATCCCACCACCTGCTGGTCTACTTACCTCCGTTCCTCAGGTTAATGACCCCACCACCCCTTTAACTCATGTAAGTAATACTAACCCAAAAAGTATAATCTTGTTTCTGTACTCCAGTGCAAAAACAAAGAATGCCTTAGATCCCCAACTTCTTCTCTCATCCGGTGGAAACGTTTGCGCACCTAGCCTCCTCCGCACATAGATGCCACTATCTTGGCCTACAAATTCACGTACTTCATGTAAAACCGGGCGCAATCAAAAGTTGGAGCATGCCATCAAGAAAGAGCATTTATATTAGGTTTCCAACTTTTGCATTTTGACACTTAACTGCGAAGAGATACAGGAGCCTTGAGTGATGTGCTCCTATGCGTACCGATTACTAAATCTTCACTCATTTTCCCTTGCACTTCTATGAGATGAGTAAAACTGAACAAAGATTACATGACGGACATCGAGTCGGAGTCTCTTGGCGGATATTCCGGCAGCACTTTGCGCAGAGCTGACTTCCCCCCAGTGTGTCTTTAAATAAATCAGTAATAAAACACCTGCTGGGGTTTGTGGTCACAGATGTTTTTTATTACTGCAGCCTGTGTCTTTTTGCACATTCGTTACACTTGTAAAATACTTGATTACATTGAATTAAGGTATTTGTAACTTATACATTAAGCAAGATGAAACTGTTGTGGCTATCAGTAAATAGTACTGTGGTATTAGCCTTGTAGGCAGAGTCTTGTATGTCTTGCCAGGCAACCACACATTTAAAAAATTACCCAGAAGCACATGAGGAGGCTGCATCTGCCAGGAAATGTTAAGGTGAAACGAACGTGAGTCTTACCAGCATAAATACGAAGGAATTTGGCAGGGTGAGCAGTCTGCCTATTAAAGCTGCCCAAAGACCTTCTAAGCTGAATTTGTGCCAACATCACTATTATCCCTGAACAAAGCGGGCACCATGGTGATTAGGAGCCCATTACATATATGCATTCTGAGCCCCACCTCAACATAGGACGCCTGGCACCCCTAACCCTTTCATCCACCCCCTCTATTGAGTTCAGAGATTTGCAGCTGCCATGTGCACCCAGTGAACTCAATAAGACAATGCCATAATATTACCCTATTCTTCTGTATACCCAGTCTTTAGAAACAGAATACAGCATTCACTTATCCAGGATAAGTGGATATATTGTGCGAAAAAGTGCCTACGCTGCACAGATTAGTATTTGCTTATAATCTGAGTACAAAAGCAAAAATGTAAATTCTAGGTTGTATGGGTGTTGATGGTGATAGTTTTTATGGCTTCCATAACAACATTTAATCTGCCATGAGAGATGATACATATGTATATAATGACTCATGCTGTATGAATGCCAGGACACCTCACTGGTAGATAGGAGAAGACTTCTGGTAAAACATGAGCAGCCCCTAGAACTGGGTTTGGATTTTGATGCAGAGATTAACTTTTGGGTTGTATGATATCACATAGTCCCATTGCCATCAACAGTAACCTCACTATTAACCTGCTCAAGTTTCAAAAACGTACAGTACAGAGGAGCCATTTGTTACTGTCGTATAACACATTGTAGACATTGAATAAAGCTATTAAAAACTATTATTACTCAGTTTACTATAAGATTTAGAGCCTATGTTAATAGTGGTTTTACTATAGTGAACTGTATAGTAATATAATGAATTTTAGAGCTTAAAGTGGACCTGCCATCCTCCTATATCCTTGAATAGTTTAGTAGACTGGGGGCCTCCTTTACAACAAAATAACCAAGTTGCAGTGCAAAATCCTCTTTGGTGGTGCTGTGCGCCTTAGTTTTTGCAAATGCTCCTAGATTTCAGCCAAAGCACATTGGTTTGTGCAGCAAGATGACAGTGCACAGGCAGTTCCACTCCGCACAAGGACTTGATGTTTGCACCAGCTGTGAGCTGACCAAGATTGTGACTCAACAGTAAAATTCAGGAACTGTACACTGGTCTTCGTGTAAACCATTTATTGAGGAAATGTAAGGTTACACACTACATTTTGGAGACGTAAATCCTTTCCTTTGCACCTATCTTGAACTTTGCCCAATATAAGCAAACTTGCCACATGTAAATGCAATAAAGGTAGTCCCAATGTCCCGATATCCCCTGACTCTCATGATTAATTTAAGAAATGGATGAGACTAAACCGAGCAGTATTTTAGGTGGGGTTTTTCTAAAGCGGTGGGAGCTTGAAATTGATGTATGTTAACACTTATGCACAGTACACTGATTAAGAATTGTTTCCTCTCTTCGCAAACCTGGGCGCACTTTTAGTTTGCGGAGGCAACTCCGGAGAATAGAGAGTGGACGTGCACTTTGCTGTGACCTGGGCAGACCATCTAGGCTCAGAGGTGCAAAACCAAGGAATTTTGCACTTCAGTGATCGTGGCTACGCATGGCCGCCTCCTTCCCGATACCGCTACACGCAGCTTTCCCTTCGCATCCCATAGAGCTGTGAAGGGAAATTTGCGATGTGGCGGTACCGTAATTGCACTTTATGTGCGTGGCCGCGCGAAGCCGCGATCCCGGAAACTAATTGAATATGCCCCATAGATTTTTACATGTCATCAAGCATTAGCTCCAGATAAGGTGTGATCCAATATTGACCCAAAAATGTCATGAATGTGAAAAATTAAATAAATAAAGAGACCGTGCCATGTTTTTTTTTTGTTTTTTTTTTGCTAACCAACAAATTTTACATGAGCAAACATGTAATAAAGTAAAATGTATAAATATCATGCAGAATGATAGAAAACAACTACCCAGCATATTCTATACTGTAACAAAAATCAGATTAACTGCAACACCAACAAGTGTGTGGCAGAAAATTCCCTTAGGCGCTAGTTATTCAATATAATTATGAGTCAGTACTAACAGATCTTAAGATGCTGTCCTCAGAGGTTTGTGCTAAACCTCACACATGAGAAAATGTGAAGATAAATAAAATAAAATGTATGAGGACTGCGCTATAGAGCTATTAATAAGTATTGATACTCTGAACAAAAGCAGTTGTCACAGCTCCTTTACAGTAAAATACACATTTATTAATACTCCTTAAAATATATTTATTGTTTGTAATAACAAACAAATAACATGTGATATACAATAATCTGTTTAGAAATTATCTCTATAAGACAGTCTTAAAAGACTGAGATAAATATTGTATAAAAATTCACTTTTGTTTTGTAAATTAGGCTTTCCACGGAGAAAGCATAATGCAATAAATAAAGATGTAATGTCTCCAACTTACCACATATGTCATAATGTCATGCAATGGCGGTTTCCAGTGTTTTAAGACTCAGGGGTATATTTACTAAACTGCGGATGTGAAAAAGTGGAGATGTTGCCTATAGCAACCAATCAGATTATAGTGATTTATTTAGTGCATTCTACAAAATGATAACGAGAATCTGATTGGTTGCCATAGGCAACATCTCTACTTTTTTAAACCTGCACTTAGTAAATATACCCCTCGGTCTTATAGAGATCATTTCTAAAGAAATTATTATATATCACATGTTATATGTGTGTTGTTACAAACAATATATATATTTTAAGGTGTATTTATAAATATGTATTTTATCATTGTAAATGAGTTGCGACTATTGCTTTTTTAATACTTATTCACAATTCTTTAGGGCAGTCCTCTTACTTTTTATTTTATTTATCTTGCAGAATGAGTATACCCCAAATGCAAGAAAATGTTGATAACTCTGAGACTTCCATCCTTTCATTCCAGCCCTTATCTTACCTACTCTTTTGCATACCGTGCAGTCCTGGTATACAATCGCCAGCAGAATGGTGGGGTACAGTACTGGTTCTTCAATCCTGTAGGTGTTCTGTGAAGCTGGTGGTATTGTCAGTGCACATTCTTACTTACATCACACATCTTCCTTCTATAGATTCTACAACAAGATGTGGGTGGAAGCTCAACAAGGACTGCACCAACTACTCCAGCAGGAGATGCCAGTTGTGCCACCCAAACCTGAGAAGGATCGCATGGCAGCTGCGCAGCAGCTTGGGACATTTTATATCCGATACCTGCAGATCTTTCACAACCTGGAGTTAGCCTATGATCAGATAACACATCCACAAAAGAGACGTGTGATCAGGCTGGTTCTGGATGGAGTCATGGGACGGATTTTAGAGTTGAAGAACGAGCTGGTGGAGCTGGAGATCTCCGAATTTCAATACTTTGATGACATATTGCAAGATCTGAAGATGGGACCTGTGAGTATTACTGACATGCTTTCACTGAGGTCAAATGTAGGTCAATGTGGGCTACCCATAACTTTTTACTGCTTTGGAATCTAACCATGTCTTTTTACTGCTATACATCTGTTTTGTTTACTGCCACTGTTCTCTAATCCAGATAGCTGGCAGCATAAATCTGAGTAAATTTCAAGTATGCATACTTATACTTTCCTACCATTTAAATTATGCTTATTATTTGTAAGGCTATGCTTTAATATTTCATTTAAGTCAATAGTTAGATAAGCTTTAACATATGTATCAATAAGGGGATCATTAACATAGGAAACAATTGTATTGAAAGTTGTAGCGATAAAGAAAGTAAGATTACATTAGTACCCCGTTCACACTGCCTCAAAATCCCAGGTTTTTGCCCAGGGGAAGCCCCGGCAACCCGGGTTGAGACTGAGGGCTAGATTTACTAAGCTGCGGGTTTGAAAAAGTGGGGATGTTGCCTATAGCAACCAATCAGATTCTAGTTTTCATTTATTTAGTACCTCCTACAAAATGACAGCTAGAATCCGATTGGTTGCTGTAGGCAACATCCCCACTTTTTCAAACCCGCAGCTTAGTAAATCTAGCCCTGAGTGTGTAAGGGTCCCCTGCATCTACCCGGGTCGGATGATCCTGGAATTGAACCCGGGACTTTTGCAGGATTATTTTCGGGCCCTACCCGGATAGATGCCAGTCTGAACAGTGAGACCCGGGTTGAAAAACCGGGTCTCACCAAAACCTATTAATTTTTTTTTTAACTTTTTAACATCACAAGAGGAGCCAATCAAAGCTCCTCTTGTGATGTTGCCAGGGAGACCAGGCCAGACCCGGGAATTTGTCGGGGTGTGAGGCTCAGTCATCCCGGGGTCATAAACCCAGGATATTACCGGGGCTGCAATGTGAAAGTGACATTTTCTTTTAACTAAGTGTTACTTCTACAAAGTACTAAATGTACTATCATATGATTGATGAATCATAAGCCTTGCATGCTAAACTCCATTCACGCAGAATTCAGTCTGCAATATGTCAGCATTGTTTTCCTTATTAACTTAGAAAAAAAATCCACTTGGCTTTAAAATTGTTCTAAAATATCTGTGATTTAGATATGACTAGCAGTCCAACAATAATACCTGCATTTAACTCCATTGAAGCTGAAGAGACAAACGTTGCCTACCTCTTCAATCTTTCAATTGCACATTTAGGACAAATTCACCCAGAAGAGGAATTTCCATATTATGATTCTAATTAACAGATGGCCAGCGGAGGTTAGCAGAGCACCAAAGTATTCAGCCTCATCTATATTTTTTTTTTTAGAAAGCAGAATACACAATTTTAACATATGTGGCTGGGTGGAGGTGGCAGGTTTTTAATGCACTTTCTTCCGTATTTGTGAAACAGATGTAATAAAGTGTATGATTTAAAAGCTACCTGGGTATACACAAAGGAATAATAAAATGACGGAAAGCTGAAAATTTCCCAGACCTGGCTGGAAAAATTGTTATAATCCGCTGCCAACAATGTCTACATTTCTGTATTAATGCTTTCAGCAGCTTTAGTACAGTGCTACATCCCTATGTAATTGTAAGTGTATAGTTAAAGTAGAATAAGATAGCATCCTAATATTAGTATTACAATTTAAGATAATAATAGTTTATTATTGCATACCTATATTTATTACAGTATTGTAGTGATATGCTATTAGGTTACTGCATTCATCTATTATTATAGTAGTGCACAGTTATAATAATACAGATATACGTTCCTACAATATTATAGCAGTATACATTTATAATACTATATATAATATTATAAAACTGTATCTCTATATATCATAGTATAATTGTTAAAAAAAATAGTATAACATCCCTATGTAATTATGCTAAAATTAAGGGAATAGTATAATACTTTATGTTAACATTTTTATATTCCCTTTGTATGAATGTGTAAAAGTTTACTTATAAGGTCTCATCTAGTTTCTGTGACGGGCTAGTAAGTCTGCTTGCAAGGTTTACGATTCAGTAATGCTGCCATTGTTCTCTTCCACTTTCCAAAATCTCTCTGGTCTCTGATAGCTCACCTGTCAAATCTATTGAAGAAGCCTCTAACAATACAATAGTTTGGGTGGAGAGGATGGGTTGCTTAGTTGCGGGATCCGGGAGAAAGGCCTGCTCTCCTATGGTTTAGGAAATCTACCCAAAATTCAGGAGTCTTCCGGTCATTCCAGGAGAGTAGGTCATAAGGTGCATGACCTGCACTACCACTTAGCGAACCGATGCTGTCCAAGGTGTGAGTTTGCTACGTGCCTAAAACCTTGATTGAGTGTCACTCATATTATAAAGTAGAATAACAATTGTTTACTTCTATTGCGATCTCTACATTTTTCATTTTATGTTACAGTAAATTGTGCTTTTTTTTCCCCCAGGAAAGTTTGGAGATTCCAATTCCAAGATACTTCATCAAGGAAAAAATGAAAGTGCTAAAGGATCGTGAACGAATCCTGTCCCAGATTTTGGAGCGCAATGGAGCTAAAGATGCTGGAATGGTAGGGTGGAGGGGAGTGAATGGGTTAATCACATGTCCCCCATCTCTACACTGACAGATCTTCTAATTTGGTGGTGGCTTTTGTTTTCTTCATAAAGGGTCATGATTCCTACTGGGAAAGAAATAAAAACCTGCTCTTGTTTATTATGCAGGAGAAGGTTTAATATGGTTATAATAGGTGTCTTACGACGTGATTTTATCCGGGGCAAAAACAATGGTGTACAGAGCCAATTTAGCTGTATCTTCAGCTTGGTCTCTCCCAGCCACCAGGCACTGCCTGTTGAACCCATCTTTCATAGTAATACATTGGATTAAGCAGGCGTGAGAGAGATGCGTGGGATCCTCCTTTGGAGCTTGCCGGTACAAAGTGTTACACAATCCCATGAGAACACAGGGATGAATTTAAAAAAAAACTATTCCCTGCTGAGTCCTCAGTTCTATAAATCCACTGGCTGTAAAAATCAGATATTGCAAACACTAACAGATGCATAGATGGGATTTTGGTGGCTGCCTTAGAATAGTAAAGTGACCTAGTGAGACGTTGTTATGCAGGGCAGAATCATTTGCAGTGCTCTCCCCACATTCCATTAGTAAAACTATTATTTGTATATCTATTGCTCCTATCATTTTGAAACTAAAAACCGAGACTGCCACGTAACATTAACTTTGCTCAGATCATAATATGGTTGTATCAGAAATCTGAATCATTGAAAAATAAACATTGTGGGGCTGATGCCGAGTGGCTGCAAAATGAGCGTAAATTGCTCTAAAATATACTTACCTTTTTTTTTATTATCCCCTCTGAGGTCAAGAGCAGAGGGGGTGTAACACATCACATTGCATCACTTTGGCCCCGTGTTTGCGGAATTTGGCCACGGGGTCGTGACCAAAGTGACGGAATTCGCTGTTAATAGGAAGTGGGTGGGGTCCGGTCAGGGCCGGATTTACCACTATGCAACCTAGGCAATTGCCTAGGGCCCAGCGGTCCCCAGAGGGCCCTCCCAGGGCCGGCGGTGAGACCACCCTTTAAAAATGGGCCAGCCAGCCCCTGAGGGGTATATGTTATGCTAAAAAACTATAGTGCTATGGATTTTTTTAAGGGAGGGGGCCCCAAACCAGTATCTTGCCTAGGGCCCCATGAGGTCTAAATCCGGCTCTGGGTCCGGTAGAAAGACCAGCTCTCCTGGGGGTCCGGGAGATCTACCTGAGATTCAGGAGTCTCCTTGACATTCCAGTAGGATAGGCAAGTATGCTCAAAAAAGAGCTAAAAAAATAGCGTATTTCAGCCATCATCATTAGCAAGTATTTCATCATCATCATCATTCATTTATATATTGCCACTTATTCTGCAGCGCTGTACAGAGAACTCACTCACATCAGTCCCTGTCCCATTGGAGCTTACAGTCTAAATTCCCTCACACACACACACAGACAGACAGAAATACAGACTAGGGTCAATTTGATAGCAGCCAATTAACCTACTAGTCTGTTTTTTGGAGTGTGGGAGGAAACCGGAGCACCTGGAGGAAACCCACGCAAACACGGGGAGAACATACAAACTCCACACAGATAAGGCCATGGTCTGTAAGGCAGAAGTGCTAACCACTTAGCCACCATGCTGCCCCGCTTACTTTTTTCAGGTACAAAAGATACACCTCCTAACAAGCGTATATGTATGTTTTTGCAGGTCTGTATGAGCCGCCATTGCATAAAAACACGCCTATACTGTACTCGGCCAATGTCAGAATGCCCCTTCCCTCCCACATCCTGCCTCTCCAGGCACAGGTGGGCATAAGTGCCAGATTCAGGCATTTTGCATAAGCACATATGCGTGCTCACTTTCTGGATATACACAGAGCGATTTCACACAAGATTTGGTTTAAATTGACAGCAATTCCTGGACAACCCCCAGCACTACATCACAATAATTGTTGTAGGACTACATCACCCACAATGTTAGGCAGCCTCTATACAATATCAGCGTTTGCTATTTCCATGTTATGAATAGGAATCCCACTTTCTGGGGCATATTCAATTGTTGGCGTTACAGCCAAAAGTAACGCGCCCCGCGCACTATTACCATCATTACGGTAATAGTGCGCGTAAATACTGGTATCACGGTACTTTTCTCGCTGGATTTCAGCTCGCGGCTCAGGGAGCTGCGAGCTGAAATCTGGCTTACTATTACCGTAATACCGGTTATAGTTTTTCCGCGGCGGAAACCGCAGACAATTGAATATGCCCCAGTGACCTTCCAGTTCTTGGTGAACTACAAAGCCGCTTACTAGCCTCTGCCTCTCTGCAACTAATGCTATTTTCATTACACAACCAGTTGGAATTAACAAAAGACGTACACACTATTTACTTTAACCGCATTGTTTTAGAATTGTGGACCTCTGTTTCTGAGATTTATTAAATTCATTATGAGTATATTCTGCGGTATTAGTGTCGTTTAGGGCAAATCATGAATTCCATATTAATTGCAGTCATCTGGATAGTTGGACTCTCTTGCTAGCTAAAATAGTTTAAACACAAGGGAGGCTACACTTTATACTTACAAAAATATAGACATGAAGCCAAACAAGAGCAACAATAGCCCAATACAACAATATGTCACACCAGAAACAAATGTGGTTGAATGAAGCTGCTACCGCACCCTATGAACTATAAATATTACTGCTTAATAGCTCACACAAATGGATATGTCATAAAATATTCAATCCTTACCATAAATCATTAAGTCTAAATATAAACAAGAGAGACTTAATGTTTAGAACAGAGGATGGGGGGGTTGAGGATGTTAAAGCAGATATACTACAGAATACATGTTAGAACATGAGAGGGGTCACTGTAAACCGAAAAGGTTGTGACCCCAGAGGAGTAATGTCAGTGTTTTACTTTACTGAAATTTGAGTGGATCTTCTTGCTCCTCTTTGGGAGAATAATGCTGTATAAATAAAACATTATTGTTTAAAAGCACACAGAACCTCATTTATGAAGTACACTTAATGCCCACAGCAAGTCACTGCTTTTGGACTGATGGGGCTATACACTCCACCTTCAGGGTGCACGCTTCCGCAAGCTAGAAGTGCGCCTAGAAAGATCTGAAGAGGCGCGTTGTGAAAAAGTGTAAACTACACAAGTCCAAAATCGCACCACTTAAGTACCATCAATTTCATTGAATTAAATGTTTCAGTTTTCCTCCTAAATTACTCCTATGGTTGAAAATGCATACCATTAAAAGTATAGGATGTTAGTACCCACAGCTGGTGCAAAAATCTACTATTTTTGCAGAGTGAAAATGACTGTGTACCCTTCTGAAAAGTAAGGAGCACCTCTAGAAATAGACCATTGCTGTGCATTTATCTAATCTTATCAATTAGTATCTTTGCACTGCTCTGCAAACTAGGTACATTGGTATGTCTACTCCAGACTTAAGGACAGTGGCGGATCCGGGGGGGGGGGGGGGTGCGATCGGGGCAATCGCCCCCCCTCTAGCAGGGGCTTGCTGCTGGGGGTGCACACTATGTGCAGGTCCGTTCGGCAGTGACAGGCAGGGACAATGTGCTACCTGGCTGCTCTGACTGTGTTTTAAACCGGGCAGCACACTGTCCCTGCCAGTCAGAGCAGACCTGCACACAGTATGCAGCCGCCGGCAGCCTTAGATATCAAAAAGGAGGGAGGGCCTAACCCCCCCCCCCCCTAAATTGCCCTGGGTGGAACAATTTAAAGAGATTATACACCTCCTATTACTTGAAATGGTTATCACTGCCTCTGATAGTTATCGATAAGAGAGGTTTGAAAGGAGAAGGCATCAATCAGTAATCATTACGCGCTGAATATGATTGGTTGTGCATGGCTCATTCCGGGTCACAAAGATTGATATATGCTTTGTGAATGAAATATGATTGGTTATCCACCAAGCATATATATAGCATACTTGCCAACTCTCCTGGAAAGTCCGGGAGACTCCCGAAATTCGGGTCGGACTCCCGGGAGAGCTGCCATTTCTCCTGCATCCCGCAATTCCCTTGTTAAATTGACGCGATTGACTAGAGGGCAGGAGGGGTTGGGCACCCCGCCCTCTAGTCACGCCCCTCTCCCGGACGTCGCCTACTGAAAGTAGGCAAGTATGATATATAGGTGAATGCACACGTTTTGACTTTGATGGTATTGTGGGTCCACATAAATGCACATGATAGAAAGTACAAAAAAGGATGGCAGCGACTTGTGGGAGGCAGAATCTTAGCAGATCTGAGCATTTCTTGCACATTGTTATGTGCTTGGCAGATAAATAGGCACAAAAATATGCAGTTTTTGCAACGTATATAATTAAAAAAAACAGTTGTTCACTTATTTGGGGGTAGAATTAAAAAAAGAATGCAGTGAAAAACAGTGACATAGACATATTTGGTGCTAATATTAAACAGCAGAATAAATTTAGGTCAACGATTGTGGCATTGTATTGGCTAAATGAAAAAGTGCTACATTATTTTTATTTTTAAACTCTCATTTGACAGCAGCACAACCTCTGTTCTGTTGTAGAGAGCTGAAATGGAAGGAACCACTTAATCCCTATTGTTAGTTGTAGCTTTAGGCTGACCCTGAGTGTGTGTGTGCAATGGCATCATGGAACAATGTACACGAGGAGCAAGATGTCAAATGAGTACATCAAAGATGCTTTTATAATTGAGCTAAACCATTTCCATGCAGGAATTCCATAGGTAATGAAATTTAGTTTGGAAAATGTATATATAATTACATATTTCCTGCTGCTAATCATTGCAGGACAGGGGGGGGGGGGGGGGCATTGTTATATATGTCATTACTTTCCAAGTTCTTAGGTAATTTCTCAGGCAGTTAGGGGGTTAAGTGGAGTAATGGAGGACGGCATCCCAGGTCAGGGATCCTCCTTGTGAATATTTGTAAAGTAATATAACAGGCTGCTCATCAATCCTCTCTCCTCTTTCAGGAATACCTCATACCAAGTACTCCCTTGGCACATTGCAGGAAATATCAGTTTGATCCCTGATCTTTTAGTTCCTAGTCATAATTTAGTGTCAGTTTGTTTAAACAGTTAAGCTGTTTTATTTTGGGAGGAGAGGTATGATAGGAGACAAAAGCAGGAAAGATTAATAAAGGAGCATTAATTCAATTCCTCCATAACGTACACAAGAGTATATCATAGGGGTGTGTAGCCACTGGTCACATTAATTTACCTGCATGCTACAAGTCATTTCACACTATTAATGTTAGGCGTTCATAAACATATGGGAACTGATACTGTCAATCTAATTAAATACTTGCATCTGTTTAGGATCCACAATCTTATCTCTGCTAATACGTTCATGCATAAACAGAAAGAGGATATTTGTAGCACATGTCCCAAGTACATTCTTCTCCTAACAATGACTTATTATTAATGCAATAAAAGCGGTATATAATACACAGCATTGGGGCAGCCCAGGTGCTGCCCCCCTCCTGATAGCTGACAGGGCATGCTGGGACTTGTAGTTTCACAACACCACAGGTTGACCAGGCCTGCTGTAGATGAATATTTTATTTTTGCTTCCTAATATGTAATTTGCCATTTTTATTCTCTATGTCAACTAAAAAAAAAAATGTAAAAAACCCCTCTATATCAGCGGCCTGATCTCTTCTGTCACCTGTCAGGTAAAGCCTCTGAAACTGATGCCCCTTGATGAAGCGGTACGTGTGATCCAGGTGTCTGAGAGGGCCCGACAGGGGCGCTTGAGGGCCAAGTTCATGAGGGAGATTCACCTAGAAGAGAAGAGAGAGAGAATGGCCAAACTCCAAGGAGAGAATACACTGGATCCTGAATTAGCTGCACAGCGTATCCAGAAGGTATGAAGTTGCTGTACTTATAATCTTATGCTACAGGTTTGTAGCTATCGGGAATGCTATGTATCTGTGCCTACTAGTCTCTTGTCCCAACGTTGCTGTACGTTTTGGAGTTTATATAAAAGGACACAAAATATTGTACGTAATTAAATCTACCTTCATTGAAAATGAAATACAAGCATGATGCTCTTATGCTACTGATGCTCCATTGCCATCCCCAAGATGTGTGAGCTTTCAATATGCAAACAGAAATACTAGAACCCTGCAGAGCATAATACATCTCACCTATTATGTTCATTGGCCAATACGCAGCAGCACAAAAGCCAGTACAGAAAAGTTAAACATTGACAACAAAGGGAAAAAGACAATACCTCATTAAACATTCATTCAATACTGAAAAAATAAAACTGTTTCCAAAAAGGGGATTTAATTTAATATTTTATTTCCTTTTTTCCCATAGCAGAAACATGGTTAGTACATGGAAATTTTCATAGACTTTCATGTTTACAAAGTCTTATAGCCAATGTCCCCCTTCTTTACTACCCATTCCACTCCACACTCCCTTCCTTTGCGCTTTCCTACTTCCCAATTGCATGGCAGTTCAGGAAGCATATCCTTACTGATTTTCCGTTCACACCACAGGTCTGGCGAGGCTACATTCAAAGGAAGAGAACCAAGCAGCAAAGAGAAGAGGAAATGATCTTCCTGGGCATGGTAGGTTGTTCAGAGGACAGACTTCTCTAGGGCAACATTGTGCTGTTTAGAGCACAACACTCAAACCTTTCACGCCACGCAAAACGCCATTCACTTTCCCTTCTGTTCTTATTTCTGGCTAAGGAAAAGCGTTTTTGTCTCTAGCAAACTCCACACTGAGAAATGCTTGGAAAAAGAGAGAGATTTTGGATCTATTAAATATACAGCAAATATATGAAGTTATAAACTTTAACGTTTGTCTTTGTAAAAACATAATGTACTTGATGATCTTAACATGAAAATTGGCTGTAAATAAATATTATTGAAGTTAATAACAATGTAGGGGGAAAAAAAAGAGCCAAATTATCTGATTTTAGCAAAAAAAATAGGGATTTTAGAAAAAAATTGGGATCCGAAACCAAAACACGCGAGGGCGGTTTTACCAAAACACGAAGTTAATCCAGATCCAAAACCAAAACATGGGCGTCAGTGAACATCTCTATTCATAAGCAATGTTCACAAATTACTGATTCCCAATGGATTAAGAGGCTACAGTGTCATGCATATTGGTTATAAATAATTATATGTCATTACATAATTAAGCCTCACTTGTAAGGGGTAATTTAATGGCATATTTTACTTATCTATTATTAGTTTTAGAAAATCCTTTGCTGAGGTCAGATAGAAGTCCCTCCCCCACCAATACATTGACATTAGCTGTAGAAGGTTGTGGTGCAGAAGGCAAATGTTTAAACTGCTTTGGAAAAGGTTTGCAGTGAATGCCGTGCCTAATTGGATAGCAACAGTTTGTAAGCCCTATTACCACCACGTGTGTGAAGTCATTATTTGATTCCAATATTTCGGTGTATTGCAATCCATTTGATTGACTTGGCACTGGAACAAGCAAATCAGTGTAATTTTTCAACGTGAATAACCAAGTTACTCTCTGATCTGGTTTTATCCAGCAATTGTGCCAGATGGCTGGATCTCATAGTGTGTGGAAGCCATAAAGGTTGTAGTTGTTCCTATGATTTCTTCTACATGAGAGGGTGAAGTATCCTCAAAAGCTGTAAGAGATTCCAAAGTTTTTAAGAATCCTGCTAGATAAATCTTGTTTAGGAACCTTCGTTATGCAGATGTTTGCTGCCTGCAACTGACTTCATGTGTGTGATGTATTGAGAGGCATCTGCACAGCTTTGACAGTTTCTCCTATCATAAATCTCTTAGGTGAGTGATGGGTACAACCTGCCTAGGCACAGTTATCAGAATATTTGTATGTTCCCGAGTTTATCATTATCATCATCATCACCACTATTTATTTATATAGCGCCACCCTTTCCACAGCGCCGTACAGAGAATATTTGTCATTCACATCAGCCCTGTCCCATTGGAGCGTACAGTCTAAATTCCCTAACACACAGAATAGTGTTAATTTTGTCATCTGCCAATTAACCTATTCAGTGTTTCACTGAAATTAGAAGCTAAATATTTAAACAATAAACTGTGACCCCCATCAACCAGGTTTAGGTAGCGATGCTTCTCCTGTAAGACACATTGAGGGTCATTTGTGTAGGGCTTTGTGTGTTTGTGATAAAATTATGTTTACTTTTTTTAAATAATTATTTTGTATAGTCATAAGTTAAAAGTACCTGCATTGATGCAACAGAACAATGGGTCCAGAACTGTAGGTGTAGACCAATATATATCAAAGTCAGAGGTGGCAGGACAAAATAAGAACAATAAATATCCAACATACAGATGAAGGTGACCACTTTTAAGAGACGGGTGGGTTGAAGGGAGGGAAGTACAGGACTAGTAGAGAGGGAGCGATATCCTTATCATCCTACATTAGGGGAATTGGTGAGGTACCTTGTGTTGTCAGGTCTAGGAGTGGTGAACCTTCTTGTTGCTAGGGTAAGAGGGTCCTCTTACCGCACATGGGCTGAGGAGGAAACTTAGGGTTATAAGAGGGGGAGAGCCAGGACCAGTTCTCTGCAAAGATCCAGGGGACCCATACTTGGGGGAAATTACTTATTACCTCCATGATAGGGGCCATGCATTTACCCAAGTTTACTATGTGCCAGATTTGCATCTGAGGGAGGAAAAGACGGTAGGATGGGGTTTCTGCTTTTTGGCTAATAAGCTAAGATTTGTGAGGCTAGTTTCTTCGAAAATGTATTACGGACCTGGGAATGGAGTCATTGAAAGAAATAACCATGGCTTCCTTGCTAATGGGGCCTTAACTAGGCATTTCAAGAGTGTTTTATCTGAGAAGGAGAAGGAGGTATTATGGGACAATACACCAGACATGGACTAGGGCGGTCCCGTGGCCACAATTCCTCCAGCAGCTGGGTGAGGCAGAAAAAAACATTCTGGGGACATAGTACATAGTATAGTATACTGCAATAGGTATTTTTGAATAAGTCTCTATCGCCTTCACACACCTGAACTTTGCAATTCTGCCTCTGCCTTGTAAAATGGTCACGGTCCATCACACTGCGAGGGAATCTCCTGTGCACAGCCCTGAGTAGGTCATTCCACAGGCTGTCAATGGGATTGAGGTCTGTGCTCTGAATGGACCATTCTAAGACCTTGATATTCCTTTTCTGAAGCTATCCCTTGCTTGACTTGGTTGTGTGGTTTGGATCATTATCATGTTGGAAGGTGAAATCCCTCTTTATCCTCAGTTTTCTGACAGAGGCCAGCAGGTTTCGTGCCAATATATATTGATATTTAGACCTAGTCATTACGCCCTCTATCCTGACTAGAGCCCCTGCCCCAGCTGAAGATAAGCAGCCCTTTACCATGATGTTCCCATTACCATGATTCACAGTACCCATCATCATCATCTGTAGAGCGCCACTAATTCCGCAGCGCTGTACTATGGTGTTGTTTGCGTGATGAGCTTTATTTATTTTTCACTTTAGTTTTGTTGGCCGCAAGATCACATTAAAGGTGTAAAAATGTCTGGCATGATTTATCCTGATTTCAGGCTTTACACCACAAACACCTGCATTTTCAGTAGGGTGGGTACATGTTTTATATCCACACATGCACACAGCACAGAAAGAGATTAAATAGCACCAAACTTTTTTACCTTTTTTTTTTTTGTTATACGATTAAACTGGACTTTCAGCTGTCCCGTTTCACGTATGCGCCTATCCGCAGAGACTAGCCCAGCCAGTATCATTGGGCCAGCCGAGCGTCGTCTGGTGATAGTTTATTAATGAATTATTCTTATTGCCAGAGTTTTATAAATAGGCCTGTAGGTCCGGATAAATGGAAATATTTAAATGGATAAATTGTGAATGTAGAAAAAAGAACATACTTATCATATAGTAAGATAGAAAAGTGAAGGTAAGAAATCACTTGTTATGGTCAGGCCCACTGAATTCTGCAAGTACGTAATAATGACTAATAAACTGCTACAAAAACAAGAACATTTGAAAGCAACAAGGGATAGTTATTAATTTTAATCTGTATCATGCCTGCCGAATATAACCTCCCTCTTTACCAGGATGGCAGATTGGCACTGGCGTTAGGACAGAGAAATGTTTTCTGCAATAAACGACAAGTATGATATATAGAAATGTAAAACGAATATCTATGGAGATGTAGAAAAAAAATATTTGAAGCAAAAAATGGGTTGGTTACGTCCCCGACTATCACAACGCCGGCAACAGGCTATGCCAACTTTAGAAGTGCAAAGCTGTCAATCACAAAAAACTGCTAATCCCGAAGGTTTGAAATCACCACCAGCCGCAGTCGCGAGGAATGAAGATGCTGACAGCAGAAAGTCGCGTGACTTTCCAGGATGATACTATTACTAGGAGTGTTAAGGGAGTATTGCAAGGAGGTGGTGTAGTGGTTCACACTTCTGCCTTACAGCACTGGGGTCATGAGTTCAATTCCCGACCATGGCCTTATCTGTGAGGACTTTGTATGTTCTCCCCGTGTTTGTGTGGGTTTCCTCCAGGTGCTCCGGTTTCCTCTCACACTCCAAAGACATACTGGTAGGTTAATTGGCTACTATCAAAATTGACCCTAGTCTGTCTGTCTGTGTGTGTGTGTGTGTGTTAGGGAATTTAGACTGTAAGCTCCAATGGGGCAGGGACTGATGTGAATGAGTTCTCTGTGCAGCACTGCGGAATTAGTGGCGCTATATAAATAAATGATGATGATGAAGTGGCGGATGTACAATATTTTACAGCAAGACTGTACAGCAAGATGTACTTTGTACATCTGCCACCTCCTTGCATTATTCCCTTGTGATTGACAGCTTCGCACTTCTGAAGTCGGGTAACCTGTTGTCGGCATTGTGGTAGTCGTGTTAATGACGGCAGAAAATAGGATTATTCATAATAACATATGCTTAACATAAGAAGAGTCTATACTGTGTAATAGGAGTTGGAGTGACGAAGAGTTAGATTAGGTAAAAGTTGCAGTTGTGTTTGGCAGCGGGGGCTGCTGGAATAAGCTGTTTTTGGCACATAAACTCTTTAATAATAGATTTTCTGTATCTCTGAGTCTTTCAGTATCATTTTTCACTGTCTGATATGTGTGTGACATAAACCGAAAAGAAAAAATGATGAGCATATGCTGAAAACTAATGTCTTGCACTTAATGCAGCATCTCAGGATGTAATAGAAAGGCACTGACTGTGTGGCATTAATATAGCGTGATACATAGTCTTTACAGTATAAAATGACAGAGTCACAGCACTATTGTGTATAATAGCTTTGTACACATGCAGGGAGCTTCTTTGCAGTTGTGCAGCCATTCTCCATTCTATTTATATCTGCACAATCTGCCTGACAAATTAGCTGTTATGGACACTTTGCATAAATATTTATGCCTGTATTTGCGTGGGGGCAGAACAGTTTGATTTACAGGGTAATGTTTTGTTTAATGACCCACTCTCCCCTCACTGCAGAGCCAAAGCCACATATCAAAAATATAGCAAGTTTAAAGATAACATGCAGAGTCTGCACCGCTGGGCCCTCTTTACTCTTTATTTTCCAGAGAACGCTGTACTGGAGCATAGGAGAAAATAATTACCATTACATATGGCAGAATATTAACACTGTTATGTCAACAATTTATGGTGTGTCAGGAAATATAAAAAATGGCAATATCCTGTAATATCAGGTGACTGTACATGCAGAAATTCTCCGTATGCTGGAAACTCTACACTGTTTCTGTTCTTATAAGTGAAAGCGTTTGTATGTTTGAGTATTATGTTAATCATTTTGCCATTATTTAAATAATTGATATTATTATTATTGTGTATTTATATATTGCCATCAAATTACACAATGTTGTACAGAGAATATTTGGATTCACATCGGTCCATCAAGGGGCTGGTCCCATAGGGGGCTACCTTGGGCATGTTCACTGGGCCACCTGCATTTTTTTTTACTTTAAAATGTTCCTAATAGGCTGCTGAGTCGAGTCCTGCTCCTCCAGGTTAAAATCTGCCAGCCCTCCCTTGATCCATGCCCCATTGAAGCTTACAACCTAAATTCCCTAGCACAGTGGTTCCCAAACTTTTGCAGTTCGCGGCACCTGTAGAGTTTCCATAATTTTTTCAAGGCACCCCTCCAAAATAATAACCGAGCAGTCCCGTTTTATAAGCAGAAAAACGTAATGCGTATGTAGTTCAGGACAGAAATACATTTTTAGTTGTATGCAAAAAGAATATTTTTATATATTTTTTTCAATTATATTTCTGTCAAAGAATAATTTACAGCTAACTCACACTGTGCCCCCTCTGCATCTCCCCTCACATTGTGCCCCCTCTGCATCTCCCCTCACATTGTGCCCCCTCTGCATCTCCCCTCACATTGTGCCCCCTCTGCATCTCCCCTCACATTGTGCCCCCTCTGCATCTCCCCTCACACTGTGCCCCCTCTGCATCTCCCCTCACACTCTGCCCCCTCTGCATCTCCCCTCACACTCTGCCCTCTCTGCATCTCCCCTCACATTGTGCCCCCTCTACATCTCCCCTCACACTGTGCCCCCTCTGCATCTCCCCTCACACTGTGCCCCCTCTGCATCTCCCCTCACACTGTGCCCCCTCTGCATCTCCCCTCACACTCTGCCCTCTCTGCATCTCCCCTCACACTCTGCCCCCTCTGCATCTCCCCTCACACTCTGCCCTCTCTGCATCTCCCCTCACATTGTGCCCCCTCTACATCTCCCCTCACACTGTGCCCCCTCTGCATCTCCCCTCACACTGTGCCCCCTCTGCATCTCCCCTCACATTGTGCCCCCTCTGCATCTCCCCTCACATTGTGCCCCCTCTGCATCTCCCCTCACACTGTGCCCCCTCTGCATCTCCCCTCACATTGTGCCCCCTCTGCATCTCCCCTCACATTGTGCCCCCTCTGCATCTCCCCTCACGCTGTGCCCCCTCTGCATCTCCCTTCACGCTGTGCCCCCTCTGCATCTCCCCTCACACTGTGCCCCCTCTGCATCTCCCCCCCACGCTGTGCCCCCTCTGCATCTCCCCTCACACTGTGCCCCCCTCTGCATCTCCCCTCACACTGTGCCCCCCTCTGCATCTCCCCTCACACTGTGCCCCCCTCTACATTTCCCCTCACATTGTGCCCCTTCTGCATCTCCCCTGAATGTCGAGCGTGATGACATGCTAGGTCCCGGGCGCTGCTGGATTGGTAAGTTTTGTTTGCTGGTTTGTTTTTTTTCTTCTTCCTCGCCGCTGGATTGATAAGTTTGTGGGTTTGTTTTTTTTTCTCTTCCCCCGACTGCGGCACCCCTGTGACAGCGTGGCGGCACCCCTGGGAGCCGCGGAACACACTTTGGGAACCGCCGCCCTAGCACATACACATTCCTGGGTCCATTTTAGCCTGCGGCCAATTAAATTGGAATTTATATTTTTGGAGTGTGGGAGGAAACTGGAGCACCTGGCGGATACCCACGCAAACACGGGGAGAACATACAATCTTCACACAGATAAGGCCCTGCTCAAGAATCAGACTCATGACCCCAGTGCTGTGAGATATCTTGCATTAAACAATTTTATAAAGGTTTTAAGGTAATCTCTGTAAATGGCAGACAGTTAATTGATGGAGTTTAAAGTTTATTGGCCTCATTAGCTGAACTCCAAAAATGTAGCAGATACAGTATCTACAACAGCGGAAAACACATTATTGTTCAGTTCAGAAGCAGTCCCATGATAAAAGGCATGTCTGGGGCTAGGATGTATTGCATGCTACTGCTATTTCCTCTGTCTAATGCACAGGAACACCTTAGCAATCTCAGCGCATACTTCAGGGCTCAGGGATGTGTGCAGAGCTACACTCCAATAACCATCTGATTGTCTGAGAAAACTGCAGATATAAGTTAAGTGTTCTCTGCTCACATATGTTTTCTTAGACTTGCAGTAGAGCCAGCAATATCTGTCCTGTTAGGAGAAAAGTTTCTTTTTACCATCCATTTAATGTACTTTTTCAGAGAAATAGTATAATAAAGTATAGGTGAGTTACAAAGTGTGCATGATGTACCCAATTATATTATTAACAGTTATAAATGTAAATGTATTATGACCATGTTCAGCTGGTCATAATGGGATATGTGTCCCTATAAAGCTGTTTTGTGGCTCTTAAGTTTTCTGAAAAATCTCCAACTTAATTAGTTTTAATTAGCTGTGGCTACCACACATTTATTTAAAACCCATATAATGCCTCACTTACTCATATAAAAGAAAGTGGTGCTTTAGTTTAATAGGTTGTATCACACAGTAGATACACTTTACCATTGCGCTTCCTATTTTCTGAGCCAGAGGTCTGTAATTTTTACTACTGTCTGCCCATTTTTTTCTAGAGTACCTTGCATTTGTGCAACTGATAGTGTACATATACACCAATCAGCCACAACATTAAAACCACCTGCCTATTATTGTGTAGGTCCCCGTCATGTTGCCAAAATAGCTCTGATCTGTCGAGGCATAGACCCTGATGGTGTCCTGTGGCATCTGGCACCAAGACGTTAGCAGCAGATCCTTTAAGTCCTGTAAGTTGCGAGATGGGGCCTCCATGGCTCGGACTTATTTTTCCAGCACATCCCAATTTAGAGGCCAATTCAACACCTTGAACTCTTTGTCACATTCCTCAAACCATTCTTGAGCTACTTTTGCAGTGTGACAGGGAGCATTATACTGCTGATTAAGGCCACTGGAATACCATGGCCATGAAGGGGTGTACTTGGTCCGCAACAATGTTTAGGTAGGTGGTACGTGTCAAAGTAACATCCACATGACTGCCAGGACCCAAAGTTTCCCAGCAGAACATTGTCCAGAGCATCACACTTACCTTCTTCACATAGTGCATCCTGGTGCCATCTCTTCCCCAGGTAAAAGATGCAAACGCATCTGGCCATTCACATGATATAAAAGAAAACATGATTCCTCAGACCAGGCCACCTTCTTCCTTTGCTTGATGGTCCAGTTCTGGGCCATCACATTGCCCATTGTAGACGCTTTTGGGGTGGCCAGATGTCAGCATGGGCACCCTGACCGGTTTGAGGCTACACAGCAGAAAATTGCCAAGAGCTACCTCTGCTGGCTTGCCTTCTTCCCACAGTGCATCCTGGTGCCATCTTTTCCCCAGATAAATGACGTGCACATGTGCCCATTGTATACACTTTAGGCGGTGAATAAGGGTCAACATGGGCATTCGGAGAGAATAGGGCAGCCTAGCACTTCAAAAGCACTAGACACGCCCCTGGGGTGTGGAAACACTCCCATTGGGACATAGTCATACCCCCGTCCTGATGCTGCCTAGCCAAATGTTGGGAGGTATGCTGTGACCACTGGTCAGTCAGATACATTTGAAGATGCCTCCAGCTCTTCAACACTAGTATATGTGCTAGGTTTACATCAGGAGTAACAAGTGTGTATCCAGTGTGCACTGCCAGTGAAGTGGAAGTGTAGGGTTAGCATAGGGATAGCGTAGAAATGGGGCTTTACATTTCTAAATGTGAGTCACATTACCCTATTTGTACAGAATATAATAAAGGTATGAAGTGTAATACACAAGAGAGTGTCTGGACAGTCTTATTAATAACTGTAAAAAGCACATTTACCATATAAAGTATAACAAACATCTGTTGTTTGTCCATTTAAAGATCAAATGGGAATGTAATTTCCTGACGCAGTCCACATGGAAATAGCAATTAAGTAATGTGAATGCGACTTCATATAATATAACAACAGCACTAATGAATGAAGTACTGTCAGTGGGAGATGTCAAGACCCAGGCCCACTAAAGTCGCAGTTACGTGAACATGCCTTTAATCACCCGCCCATTCCCTTCCCTCCCCTGTTCCGCTTCTCCAAATATAAGGAGTTATAATTGTAAGATGGGACTAAATCTGCATACAGACGTGTGTTACACAGCAAGCGCAGTATTGAAATGCGTATTTTACGCAGCAAATACAGATGTACATTCAACTCTACTGGAGCACCATAATGTATAATTTTCTTAGTTAGCTGAGGCCATATATCCTACGGTCTATTTAAGAGTAAAAGTAAGTGATTATTTCCATATGCGTTTTACTTCCTTGCCATGTGAAATGAGATACAGAGGGGAGTCTGAGATACCATAAACCATCAATATTATTATCCTGTTATTTATGTGATGCCAACATGTACAATCAGAATTCTCCTTAGATGAACACACATAAATACACAGCAATGTTCACTCTGCCGCCATGCCATCATGAATCCCTATTGCATGTATTGGAGATGTGCCGTCCATTCATACGGAACCGAGTGCTGATGGGCCAAATAGCAACACAGTGCCATGCACATTTATGCGCATAAATTAAATAACACTTCTAGTCAGTTGGGATTTCGTGGAAATTAAATTAGCTATTAGTGCTTACAACCCCAAGTTGCATTAATTGGCACTGCAAGATGCAGATTTTTCTACCAAGCACAAAGGCCCTTAGGCTTCCTTAGTGTTACCTGAGCTACAAGCATCCGTTCTTATACTGATCATATAGTTCAGCCACCTGCTGTTTTTATCACCTCCTTCCCCTATATTTCACGTATGTATGTGCACCATGCCAGGAACACACTGATGGAGTGAATGGAGCTATGTGACTTAATGGTGGTGAGAAACAGCAGTATTCTGTCTCACTGTTAGGAGGAATATTTACTACTCAGCTGACCGACAGTTTATTACCTTTTGGCTGTTTTCTTCTATATTTAAATCTAAGTGATTTGAAGATTGGCCACATTGTAATGTGCATATTGGAGCAGAAATGAGGACAGACCTATGATTGAATCTCTTATAAACCGTATAGTCTATTTTTTTTCAGTGCAGACTCCAGGTCCATATTCTTCCTCTGGTTATGCTAGTCCCACACACTGCTCCATTATGACACAGCCCTGAAGGTTTTAATGATGGCTCATCTCTGCTGAAGTTTCTTTATTAATGAAGTCTCTGCGGGTGCATTAATCGCTTGGCTTTCACAGCTAATGGGCTCGCTCTCGCCCCGACATTCCCCTCACCCCACTCGCTGCTTGTGCTGATATGTCCTTCCATAACTGCCTTCCCCTGTTTAATGTTCTCTGCCAGCGCCCAGCACGCACATTGAGCAGCTGTTCTGGGTCATTAGCCCGAGGATGCAAGAACTGAAGTGGTCCTGCACTTTGGAAAATGTCCATTAACATGCACCCAGCATCAGCATAACACTCCCCACCACACCAGCCATCACACACGACAGAGGGAAGGTATGATGTATGGCAAGGCACTTCCACGTACGTTTATTTAATGCACCAGGCCAATTCCTTTCAGTGCACAAATATTTTTCTTTACAAATTGCCTTCCTGGTCACTTTATCATTCTTTTAAAGAACCTCTCTAGAGTCCTCCTCGATTTAACTATTCCAGCGTACAAACCTAGAATTACGTCATTCTTTATTATCCCCCAGCTGCTGGCCCACATACAACAAGACGTTCCCATACCTGCGGAGACTGCTCTAATTTAAGATGACTGGGAGTGAAAAATGTGTGAGGCTCTCGCTGTTATGTTGTAGATTAGAAGTCCCTGAACTATAATAGAGGTTAGGGAGATAATAGGCAACTGTATGTCCTTTACAGTTATACTGGGGCCCAGAGGTTAGTGCAGTCTTCAATCGTAGTATTCTTAATACAATCTATGTTACAGATCTGATGACAGTGATAGAGTCTATAAGAACTGAGTGACCTGGCTTTTGCCGTGTGTGAAGTTGTAGTTACAAAAGTCTGTATAAATATTTCAGAGTTTCTTAAAAGATTATTATGGTAAAAATGACTGCGTTATTGTACTGGGTTTGAAATATGATGTTACTGTAAATGCAAATGGTACTGGTAGAGACAGATACTGAGAGAGATGCAGGGAGAGATATAGAGGTGAGGCGTATAGGCAACATGCACATGTACCGAGCCAGCCCTTCGGTCACATATCCATAGTCCCTCACTCATACAGAAACATAGGCAGCAGTCATTCTTCTGCAAAAGAAACACATACAAATGACAGTTTGCAATACAAAGCTGCCCCTGGCTGCTTGTGGTGTGATGTGATTTATTCTCATCAAGGGCCCTATTTATCAAAGAAAGATAAGACCTAAATCCTGAGAAAACAAGAGTTTTCACAGGATTTAAGCTTTATCCTTATTTACCAAAGCCTGCAGCCGGTGAAGACCATCGCCATTGGTAGCCATCACGCGGGGGCCTCCTGCAGTGCTTTCCATGCAAAGCCATGGTACAGGATGGTGTTAGCCGGGAGTGCCCACAGGAAAAAATACTTTATTATTAAAATAAAGCATTTTTGCGCTTTGTTAAATTAAGTTATTTTTTTCTTTTTTAACGTTTTTATTTTTACATTAATGAATCTGGAACTGGAAGCTGGCTCGCGCATGCACTGATTGATAGCAGACTGGCCTGGCGAGTGGAAAGACTACTCTTGCCACCGCTGGCCCAAGTTGCCGGGGATCTGAGCATCGTTCAGCTGCTTCGGTGACATTTATTTTTTATAAGTTTTGGCGAATGAATATTTTCATAAATCTGCATTAAAGAGGGGTCTTGATGAATAGACCCCATGTCACCTCTTTTTATGGAGTTGTACACTGATTATTACCGTATATACTCAAGTATAAGCCGACCCGAATATAAGCAGAGGCACCTAATTTTACAAAAAAAAACTGGGAAAACTTATTGACTCGATTATAAGCCTAGGGTGGGAAATGCAGCAGCTATTTCCATGTGCTGAACAGATCTTGTACTATAAATAATAGGCTGTCTGCAGGAAGTGTCTTTCAGCTGCCACTTTGAGTTTGCGGGATTTTATTGAGTTCATTGTGAAATTGTTCTCCCCTGTTACTTGAGAGGTTGTCATGTGAAATGATAGAAGCGAGATTAAGCTGATAAAATACATTGTGTCCTTGTTAATACCATACATTATACAGGTATTTACCTGGTTATTAAAGGAGCGTTTCATTTAATGTTTTATCTTTCTTAACCTCCATTATTAAACTAGATTATTTTAGCTATACTGTGTTCCAGCGCTGACCGCTGCCACTAAATGCTTTGCTCCTCAGTACAGCCTTTGATGGAGTTCCAAGTTCCGCTTGCCTGCGACACCCTGCCGGATAGAACTGATTAGAACGAGCTGGAACCTTGTATGTAGTACAGCCCGATTTAGATAATAAGCTCTAAAAGTTAGGTGAGCATAGGGAATCCCCGAGAGGCATAAGAGCTAACAGCTCTTCGGAGTAGCCCAACACTTACATTGGCAGCAATCACAGTTGTACGGCGGCTTTCTCAGACCGAAAATCATTTTTTAAAGGGGCGGGACAACCCTCACTCGAGTATAAGCCGAGGGGGGCTTTTTCAGCATAAAAAATGTGCTGAAAAAGTTGGCTTATACACGAGTATATACGGTATATCAAAATGGCTTTGAGTGGCAAATGGACAAATAATCGCCAAGTCAGAGGGGTAGACCCTGCCAGAGGTGGACATAATATAGAAAGGAAAATAATGTAAATTACATACGCATGTGAAAGATAAAGGTCGGTAACTCTAACTTGATAGATAAATGATATAGATGGATAGAGGATTTGAAAGGCATTGCATTAGGAAAAATATTATATGTTGAATAAGATAGGGACATCTTAGTGAATGTCACTACCAAGAAAGTAAATCCTTACTACTAAATCATGGGTTAACCGCCTGCAAAAGAATGTCAGGCAGAGCATCAATACTTCACCATCTGAGTCCAGGGGAACATAATGTTTATCTACCACCTCATTGTGATTGTAGCCAGGAAAGATAATGTGTTCACTATTAGAATTTACACACCGCATGTCTGGAGCAACATCTAAAATGAATGACTGGAGGCATACAAGGGGATAAATATTTGTAGAAATGTTTTAAAATATGGTTAACATATTTATCAGACATCGACATCCGCCTTTACTAGGCAGAAATATGGGATGAATCAATCCCCATGCATATGTAATAGACAAGACTAAACACAGATGTCTCTTATAGAGGAGAAATGAAATACAGAGAGCTTCCTATCTACAGTACAGTTGATGGATGTAAGGGAACAGTCTCATGCAGAAACAGATAAATCATATACTAATGTGCAGTGTGTAACTTATGCCACATCAGTGTTCCTGTCCGATCCTCGTTGTGACATTTCATTCAGTAAGCCAATCAAACTTTCTTTCTGTAGTTATTCTTTAATCGATTGCTGCATTTATAGTTCAATCTCTATTACCCATTAGATGATACATGTCGTGATCTATTTTAAAGTAATATGTGACACTTAAGTCCTGTAGATGAATGCCCAGGACGTAGTATAGGTACTATATCTGAATTTTGTCTGCTTATAAATACCTAATGTAGTAATGTGCATGTGTTTTGCATTTTGCACAATTTCTGTTGTAAATTGTGGGCAAATTATGTAAAATAATAGGAAAACGGAAACCCCCACACACACATAAATACACACACACCACATACATATGTCAGGGCTGTTATTGTACACTTTTATTTTTATTTTTGAAACGTCTTAATGTAAAACATGTAATTGGGGTGGAACCAAGTTGAATATAGCCAGTGTTTCTGATTTTTTTTTAATGAATTTGGGGTAACCCTGATTAAAGACTCTCTTTAATTTATCCCGTGGCACTTAGACCTTTTTTTTTTTTAGCTGAGACCCAAAAGTTCAGTGTGCCATTCTTTTAGTACCCCAAGCGCAAATGTACTATAATTCTGAGACCCGAATAAAGATGGTTGCGATTAGAATGTATATGTCAGGGATCCCAAAATGAATAATATGGAGATTAGTTGTGAGATGATAACAGAGTCTTTATTACAAACATAGATCACACATGTATAAACTAAACGCAGTCAATGGTTAAACAGCTAGCGTAGTAGATACAATGGATGAACTTCAGGTGCAGAATAGCAGGATTACCAGATTTGCTCGGAAGCAGTTGAGACTTGATACTGCATATAGCGGATGAACCGCAGGTGCAGGATTACCAGATTTGCTCGGAAGCAGTTGAGACTTGATACTGCGTATAGCGGATGAACCGCAGGTGCAGGATTACAAGGATTGCTCGGAAGCAGGAGAGGCTGGACACCAGGTACAGGGAATAAACTGCAGATACTGATAACAGGATATACCAAGTTTAGCTCAGAAGCTGGAGATGCAGGTTTCTAGGTACAATGGTTGAAGTGAAGACACAGGACAACAGTATTACCAGGATTAGCTTGGAAGCTGGAGACCGGATACAAAGGGTACACACTTGATATTGATAACAGGACATACCAGGTTTAGCTCAGAAGCTGGAGGTGCAGGTTACGCACCTTTGCTCTATCCAATAGGTAGTAATGCATTAACTGATCAGCCACAACATTAATACCACTGACAAGTGACGTGAATAAAATTGATTATCTCATTATAATTGCACCTGTCAAGGGTTGGGATATATAAGGCAGCAGGTG
Organism: Mixophyes fleayi; assembly: GCF_038048845.1. Taxonomy (NCBI): domain Eukaryota; kingdom Metazoa; phylum Chordata; class Amphibia; order Anura; family Limnodynastidae; genus Mixophyes; species Mixophyes fleayi. The sequence goes on from NC_134408.1 coordinate 113,599,514, forward strand.
AACACTCAGCTCTTGAAGTTCATGTGTTGGAAGCAGGAAAAATGGACAAGAGTAAGGCTCTGAGCGACTTTGACAAGAGCCAAATTGTGATGGCTTGATGACTGGGTCAGAGCAGCTTCAAAACAGCAGGTCTTGTGGGGCGTTCCCTGTATCCATTGTTTAGTAGTTACTAAAAGTGGTTCAAGGAAAGACAATCGGTGAACCGGCGACAAGGCCATGGGCGCCTAAGGCACATTGATGCACATGGTGAACGAAGTCACAAATGTAACACAAATTGCTGAAAAAGTTAATGCTGACAATGATAAAAAGATGTCAGAACACACAGTGCATGGCAGCTTGATGAGTATGGGGCTGCAGAGCCACAGACAGGTCCGAATGCCCCCGCTGGCCTCTGTCCTCTGCCAAACACACCTATGAGTGCCAAAACTGGACCATGAAGCAATGGAAGAAGGTGGCCTGCACATTTTATTTTGCATCATGTGGATGGCCGGGTGTGTGTGCGTCATTTAGCTGGGGAAGAGATGGTGCCAGGATGGACTGTGGGAAGAAGGTAAGCTGGCAAAGGCAGTGTGATGCTCTGAGCAATGTTCTGCTGTGAAACCTTGAGTCCTGGCATTCATGTGGAGGTTACTTTGACATGTTCCACCTACCTAAACATTGTTGCAGACGAAGTACACCCCTTCATGGCAACGGTATTCCCTGATGGCAGTGGCCTCGTTCAGCAGGATAATGCTCCCTGTCACACTGCAAAAATTGTTCTGGAATGTTCTGAGGAACTTGACAAAGAGTTCAAGTTGTTCACTGGGCCTCCAAATTCCCCAGATATCAATCCGATTTGAGCATCTGTGGGATGTGCTGGAAAAACAAGTCTGAGGCATGGAAGCCCCACCTTGCAACTTACAGGACTTAAACTTTAAGTCCTGTAAGGATTCCAAGACCACTGAAGGTGTCCTGTGGTATTTGGCAACAATACATTAGCAGAGATTACTTTAAGTCTTAAAGTATCCTCTGCTAATGTCTTGTTGCCAAATACCACAGGACACCTTCAGTGGTCTTGTGGAATCCGTGCCTCAATGGTTCAGCGTTGTTTGGGAGGCACGAGCGGGACCTACACAATATTAGGCACATGTGTTTAATATTGTGGCTGATCAGTGTATATCTAATTACATTAGTAATATTGTAATGGAAGCACAGTTGTGGCGCCTGTAAGCGTTCCTCAGCACTCTTTTTAGATAGATTTACCAATTAAGTCAAAACTGAAATTTGATATGAAATCTCTAGTGAAGATGAAAACCTGAATCAGATGGGTTCTCACCAGTCTCCTGGATCTCCAAGGTGTCATTGGGGCTGTGTACTGGGTCATTCACCCTGTGATTACAGCATGTTCCTATAACTTGATTACATTTCACAGTGGTTCATAATAAAAAAGAAAACACTTTCATGGCAAAAGTCAGTGTTACATTAGAAAGAGGTCAGAAAAACTTAACAAATAAGATAAATAATGTATTATTTGAACATTCTTTAAGAGCATTACTGATTATAGTAGGTGTTTATTGAACTATAATATCTCATCAAAGACATAATGAAATGTAATTAACATCTGTTTTCTGTGAAATACATGCACTTTCCAATGTTAATGCAAAATTAATTCATGTAATATAGAATTCTAATTAAAGTTACCAATCATAGAGAGAGTAAAATCTATAAAGAATTAATAATTAAAATAAATATGCTGTATTGATTAGCTTGGATAATTACCATAGATGACTTCTGTTAATGTAGTTATTAATTATAAACATTATGAGTATAGATAGCAGTGATTAAATGATGATAAACATCTTTTAAATATTTGCAAATATATTTATCTAAGAACATGTATGATGTATAGTTACTAGTATATATTGTTAACGGTGTGTAGGAGTCAACTGCAGATGGGGATTGGGTCTACTCTCAGCCATCTGTCTCCCTTTGCAGATTTTGTAATGTTCATTAATGTTTTCTGCCTTGTGTCACCTTTGTGTCTGATAAATAATTAAAGCTGTTTGTTTAAACCTAACCTTCCCTTGTTAACTACACAGTGGAGGCAGACATTTTCTAAGCTGAGCCAACAAATGTGAGAATGCAGCCTATCAATTCATTAGGGACCAGCGACATTTCCAAGGTGTGAAGTGTCTCAAAAGATGTCAATAGCTCCTAGTGAAATAATAGGCTGCATCCTTATAATATTGGATCAGCTCACAAAGTGTTGCAGTGATGTCACTGTGTGCTAATGAATTGATAGGATGCATTCTTGTAAGGTTTTAGACACAATATGGCAGTCTCTACTGTAGGTGAGGAGAAGTCAATAACCTTAGTTCCAAATGGCGGGCACATATGCTCAGTAACTTTTGACATATTCTTTGTAGCACATATGCAACAACCTCCTCATTCTTGAGCAGTGGAAGAGCACAACCTGGGAGAAATGTTGTACAATTATTTAATTTAGTAAAAGACATAGCAACTGAAAGAACATGCCAACCTTGTTTTCAGTAATTGCCTTGAATCAATGTATTCCAAGACCTACAAATTATCATCATCATCATCATCACCATTTATTTATATAGCGCTACTAATTCCGCAGCGCTGTACAGAGAACTCATTCACATCAGTCCCTGCCCCATTGGAGCATACAGTCTAAATTCCCTAACATACACACACAGACAGACACAGACTAGGGTAAATTTTGATAGCAGCCAATTAACCTACCAGTATGTTTTTGGAGTGTGGGAGGAAACCGGAGCACTCGGAGGAAACCCATAAAAACTCCACACAGATAAGGCCATGTTCGGGAATTGAACTCATGACCCCAGCGCTGTGAGGCAGAAGTGCTAACCACTAAGCCTCCCTGCTGCCCCACAAATCTCTTTTGATCGTTTGTGAATGCTAATGTACATAGCTTCTTGTGTGTGGCTGATTGTATTTAAACAGTCTTTGTCCCTTTGCATTATATTTTAAAATGTGGAGTGGAGTAAAAGTAATGAAATGAAAACAAACCTTGATATAAGGAACAGGTCATAAAACTAACTTGTTCAGTATGTTTATAATAATATTGTTATCCATAACCATAAACTCAAGACACTCCTGGCAGCCATTGTACGTCCCTTCCCTTTCATAGCAGGTATCCTCATAGAATTGTTCCATTAGTTTTATGTGACCTGTAGACAGTGTAATCCTATTTATGATAACGAGCATCATTGCCACCCTAGTATGGTAAAGCCTGTAATCCTAACAATGTATGTACTGAAGAGGTCATTTTTACTTTACTGCTCGAAGCAATATGATGTGCTAAAATTCGTGATGTATAGGAAGTGCTATAAGTAGTTGGATAAATGTACAGGATGGGGCATATCTTGTTACCAAAAAACATCAAGCAGAGTCTTTAATCTGATTTTATTTCACTTAAGTCAACACATACTGATGACAACATTGAAAAATGGCCAACTAAACGAGGTAGATCTTACTGAAGAATGTCTGAGCCAGCGAAAAGATTTAACGCTACATAAAACATTGGCTAAAGATTGCTAGTCGGTTCTAAAAGTGCATTTTGCCCTCAGGAGGACATTGGGTGGAGCATTTTACCAAGTTCTGAAATATTTGGCATGCAAAAATAAAATGTTTTAAGTTTTGTTTTTTTTGTCTCCAGATTTCCCCAGATGCTACAATGCATTTTTTTTCTAGATAAAAATTGATATATATATCTTGAGTTCCATAAACCACATCGTCAGTAGTATTGAAATGAAAATCAAAAATCAGGCAGACTCCATCATCCAAAATAGGAGCACTCCAAGCCACCAAATGGGAGTTACCAAAGTATTCTCAGTGATAAATGGCAAACTGGTGAGGAGTCAGTATATGAAATGATTTCACACAGATCTGTAGGAACTCACACATTGCTTAAAAATTGCAAACCACACACAAAGAACAAGCTTTGAACACAAACAGTAACCCGTACTTGGAGGACCTGTGTTGTGTTATGGTCAGACCACCCTCATTTATGGTGGAGCATGTTCATCTATTCAGCACAAAAAAAGAAATTGAGTCCTAATGTGGGAACCCTTTTGGATAAGAGTGTAAGGTCTTTTAGGGAGGAATTCCTATAATAAAATCCTGTTTTAAATCCATCAGCCAATAGGATGTTTATGTTCACAGTATGAAGCACATACTTTACAAAGGTCCATTCAAGTTGGCTGCTACTCTCTGCCCCAGACACTAGCTATTGGTGATATCATATGTGATGTGACTAAGGATTTTACTATTGAATGGCACCAGAGAGTTACAGCGAAAAATAAATCTGTTCTCCTCAGGCAGCAATAAGAGCATTTATTAGTAACTGTTCTGGCGAACACACACAATAAAATACAATATATAAAACAAAGTTTGAATAATAAAAAGTAACAAATAACTTATTTGGTTTGTTTCTGGTCATGTATCTGTCAGTAAAATACAAATCTTGTTAAACTTATGTTAGAGGTGATATGTACGTGTGCCAATCAAAGCCCGCTTTTATCCACTGACTGCTGCTTTAAGCTCTGTTTAGAATGTCAAGTCTAAAATGCAAATCTTGTTGAACTTATGTTCGAGGTAATCTGTAGATGTGCCAATCTAAGCCACTTCCGCTATTAGTTCACTGAATGCTACTTAAAGCTCGGTTTGGAATGTTTCTTTGACCTCTCTCATGAGGTCGGTGATCAGTCAGTAGGTTTCAGATCCTCTGTATCACTCTCTGGGTCTGGGGAATATCAAAGGGAGTCTGAGGCTTGTTGAGGGCTCCGGCCTGTTTTCTTCTTTCTCTTACAAAACCTGTCAGAAGCACATTCCGATTTCTCTGGGTCATATCGGAAGGGTGGTAGTCTTCATGAAGATCTGGTTTATGCTGAAATTTAGCTTCAGTGATATACTCTTAATTTATTTGGGTTAAACTTCCCTGTCTGGATATAGATGTTCAAGTCCCCCCAGGTCATCATTTACAGGGTAATGACTCAAAAAAATTTGAAGGTGTTTGAACCCACTGTATGGGAGGTCGAGGTTGAGCTCAGGTATTGAGGATGGTCTAGTACAGTGTACTTATTTTAGCTACCTGTCAAAAGGTTAGGTACAAGAGACCATAGGACGTCTGATGACATATTATGATTATATGACACTATAATAAGGTAGATTGCTCAGGATCAGTATTAGATATGTAGCCTTTGAGTGATTTATAGGCATACACTTATGCTTGTCCAGCCAGACTGGTTCTTTGCGGCACCTTAAAGTGTTCAGAGAGCAGTATAGGCATCATAACAGGTGGTCTGTAGGCATGAGAGAACAAGAGGAATACTCTGGCAGCTCTGGAGCTGTTTATTTAGTATGAAAGCCTTTGCTGGGTGAGTTAACAGGAGTCTTATTTGGGTGGTGGCCGGTGAAATAGGCCCAAACCACAGACTGCAATTTCTGGGCGAATTGGGGTTGTGCCAGGTGTCAGATATTGTTAAGCAATGGGGATCCTGCAGAGCAATAATGAATTAGCCAGTCCTCTTTATTAACTAGCCACTCTTGGGATGTGCAGTGGGCAGTGTTGTGTGTGTCAGTGATATATGAGTGAGAGCCTGCTTGTGATTGACTGTCTGGTGGCAGGCCTCTGCTGATGGAGGGGCTGGGCGAGTACCCACTTGACAGTTGAAATTAGGCAGGTAGTCTCCCTGATGACAATGTGATGCTGTCCACTGAAGGCCCATAGAATTCCTCACTCTGATTGAGGAAGGCCTGTGGTTTGGAGGTGGCCACTATGCCACCCATGAAGTTCTTCTTAGCCACATTCATTACACTTATAATGCGCTCTCATTGAGATGAATGTAACTTTTCAAATGCATTCTGTACAATGATTTTTTATTTTCCCATCCTTTTACATGTGTTTAAAATTATATTACAAATACATCTTAAAGGCAGCATTTTAACACCAGGGTGGTTATTGCCTAAAAGCCACATATAAATATAGAGGCAATCTATTTTTTATAATAATGTAGCCTCTTGGGGCAGTGTTTTGTTGTTGTCTATGGCTGAGTATGGCAACTCACAGTCTTATTAACACAAATATTGTATTAAGGCTGCCTTTGTATGATGTTATGTTCATATGTTTCATTCTTGAAAAATTAAATGAAAACAAATCCTCATTATAAAACTTTTATATTATCTGTTAAAAGCAAATAAACAAAACTAAACTACATTTTAATTTAAGTTTCCATATGTGCTGGTGTTATTGTTAGGGATTTAGCAATTTCTGCCTACATTACAGGTAATTGACAAACCGCAAGAAATATGGATTTCCACTGTTTTTTTATAGAGTGCATTATTGTCCACCAAGTGCATTTCAAGGTGCACACCCACTTCCTGGTCCTTGGAAACACCGCCATGAAACAGGGCCATGTGTACATTTACAGGTTTGCAGATCACCCTGGTGGAAACAGTATACAATGTTACTACAAAGTCCAACCATCTGCCACCTTAGGAACACCCCAATCATTAATTTCAACATCTCCATTTTCTCCTACAATACTGACCAGCTTAGGTTAATGTATGTCTTAAATTAATCATGAGAGTAAGAGGATATCATGACCATACTTACCTACTTTAGGCAAGTTCTTTCCGGGAGAGGGGTGTGGCGGGAGGGCGTGGCGCCGCCAAACGGCTCATTTAAGCCCCGTCCCCGCAACAGAAATTCAATTTTTTTCAGTGGGGGCGGGGCCTAAATGACTCGAATCGCGTCATTTTGGGACGGCAGTAGCAGGATGCGGGATATTTGCCAACTCTCCCGGGAGTCCGTGAGACTAACCCGAATTTCGGGAGTCTCCTAGACATTCCGGGAGAGTTGGCAAGTATGATCATGACTGTCTTTATTACTGTGTCATTCATGTACCGGCACATTCCACCAATTTCTTATACCATCCCAGGATAGTGACAATGAAGATATTTCATGAGACAATGCTTTATTTATTTATTTATTTATTTATTTATTTATTTATTTAAATAAAGCATTTTTTGAATGCAGAATGGCAGCATCATTATTATTTTTTAAACATTTATCCATTTCTTATGGTTTCCTTTTGTTGTTGAAGGTGGAACTGGAACCACATGTCAGTGTTTCCTGCTCCACTATGTGTGAATCAGCAAAGCCCAGGTCAGAATCACTCTGTAAATTTTGCAGGCAGCTAAGTATATTGCAGTCATACAAGATTTTACATTGCTGCATTAAATGCTGATAGAAAATCTTAGTTATCACTGCATAATAGTAAATAGAGCCTTAAATTTGCTGCACATCTGTATAGTTTGCAGTTAGTAAATGACTCTTTTAGCCGTCACTCGATCAATGCCCTGAGTAGCTTATTTAACATGGAAACTATATGCTGGCTATATGTGTGCAGATTTGGCTGCCATAACACAGTAGGGCCAATCATAAACTATTATATATTAAGATTCAACTTAATCGGATGTGATCTAGCAGGACTTATGCCAAGCTGGAAGTGATAGAAAGTGTACCTGAAAGTGGTATAAATGTGTACCTGCAAATGATAGAAGAGTGTAGCTGAAAGTAGATGTGTGTAGCTGGAAGTGGTAGAAGTGTAGCTGGAAGTGGTAGAAGAGTGTAGCTGGAAGTGGAAGAAAAGTGTACCTGGATGTGGTAGAAGAATGTAGCTGGAAGTGGCAGAGCAGTGTAGCTGGTAGTGGTAGAAGTGTATACCTGTAAGTGGTAGAGCATTGTAGCTGGAAGTGGTGGAGGAGTGTAGCTGCAAGTGGTAGAGCATTGTAGCTGGAAGTGGTAGCGGGGTGTAGCTGGAAGTGGTAGAGCAATGTAGCTGGAAGTGGTAGAGGAGTGTAGCTGGAAGTGGTAGAGGAGTGTAGCTGGAAGTGGTGGAGGAGTGTAGCTGCAAGTGGTAGAGCATTGTAGCTGGAAGTGGTAGAGGAGTGTAGCTGGAAGTGGTAGAGGAGTGTAGCTGGAAGTGGTAGAGGAGTGTAGCTGGAAGTGGTAGAGGAGTGTAGCTGGAAGTGGTAGAGGAGTGTAGCTGGAAGTGGTAGAGGAGTGTAGCTGGATGTGGTAGAGGAGTGTAGCTGGATGTGGTAGAGGAGTGTAGCTGGAAGTGGTAGAGGAGTGTAGCTGGAAGTGGTAGAGGAGTGTAGCTGCAAGTGGTAGAGCATTGTAGCTGGAAGTGGTAGCGGGGTGTAGCTGGAAGTGGTAGAGCAATGTAGCTGGAAGTGGTAGAGGAGTGTAGCTGGAAGTGGTAGAGGAGTGTAGCTGGAAGTGGTAGAGGAGTGTAGCTGGATGTGGTAGAGGAGTGTAGCTGGAAGTGGTAGAGGAGTGTAGCTGGAAGAGGTGGAAGTGGTAGAGGAGTGTAGTTGAAAATGGTAGAGGCATGTAGTTGAAAATGGTAGAGAAGTGTAGTTGGAAATGGTAGAAGGGTGTAGCTGGAAGTGGTAGAGGAGTGTATACGTGTAAGTGGTAGAATGGTGTACCTGGAAGTGGTGGAGGAGTGTACGTGAAAGTGGCGGAGGAGTGTACGTGAAAGTGGCGGAGGAGTGTAGCTGGAAGTGGTAGTGAAGTGTAGCTGGAAGTGGCAGAGCAGTGTACCTGGAAGTGGTAGAAGCATGTACGTGGAAGTGGTAGTGCAGTATAGCTGGAAGTGGAAGAGCAGTGTAGCTGCTAGTTGTAGAAGCATGTACGTGGAAGTGGTAGTGCAGTATAGCTGGAAGTGGAAGAGCAGTGTAGCTGGTAGTTGTAGAAGTGTGTACCTGGAAGTGGTAGAAGAGTTTTCCTATTAAATGTTAGAAGAGTGTACCTGGAAGTGCTAGGGACATTTGAGGTCAGCTAACCAGTCACTTAGCCTGATGCACAAACAACCGAATCTGTAGAGTTTGGCCCTCCATCACATGTATAGATTTCACCAAATGACCAGATTGCCAGCATAGGAATAATTATATGTGTTTATTAAGCAACAACTGCTAAAAAAAAAATACACGGCAGTACTCTTTTTACTCAACCATACAAAAAAGCATGGCTTTTAGAATAAGAATGTTTTGGTGTCTTTTCCTTTTAATACATGTAAATGATATAGATTTGTTTAGAATCAAAGGACCCGCGTTGAATGACATGTGACGAGAGAGGCATTCCCTAGTTCTATTGTTTAATGTTTCATTCATTAGGTTAGAGGAGCATGTTTTTTTTAGTACAGTGGTTGTTTGTTTTGTTATTTAGTGTTTTTTCCCCTGCTGCTCTTGAGGAGGAAAGAGGGGGCAGCACAGTCATTTTAGTGCAACCACTTAACCAGCTGCAAGTCAGGAAGCCAGTGACAAAGCTATGGCAATGAATGTGTTGTGGGATCCTAACAAATAACATGTGGATCTGAAGCTGAATCATGGGAAGGGCATACAGGGGAGCTACAAATTTCTTGTCTAGTTTCGGAACAGGAGGAGGCTGGCGGAATTAACTCTTGTCCAAGGGATATGAACCTGCTACTGCTGCCTGCTAATTAGCTTTCCTCCCAGACAATGAAGCATTGTGAATACCAAGCAGGTGTCTCTGGCACAGTCCCATAATCAGCAATAGTGAAACAGTATAAGTGCATGAGGGCAAAAAATGGAGATTTACAATGAAAGAAAAAAAGTCTGAACGCTAAAAGAGCAATGTATTGGGGAGTTATAGCCAGCTATGGAATTACTGAGTGTTATTTTATGGGTTAAAGAGAGGCCTCTACACCCGTCAAAGTCATATCAATTGCGGGTGCATAAGTGCAGGTGTAAATACTTGCTGATGATGATGACTGTCGCCAGCACTAGATAAGTGCTTATGATTGGCTGCTTGTGGATTCACCTCTGAAACTGATAGGTGCATTTTTTATTGCCTTTGCATATATTATGATTTTGGAAGCGTATTTTAGCAAAGTTTTTTGGTTCGTACACAAGAGGGAGAGTGTTACCTATTGTACTCTGTAAGTATTTATTACCTCTGTAAGGTAATAAAATCAGAGCAAGATGTAGCTTCTCTACAGAGGGACTTAAATAAACTGGAGGATTGGGCGGCCAAATGGAACATAAGGTTTAACACAGATAAATGTAAGGTTATGCATTTAGGGATCAAAAACAAGCACGCAATCTATAAATTAAATGGGATTAATTTAGGGGAATCTATTATGGAAAAGGATCTGGCAGTGCTCGTAGACAGTAGATTTAGAATTAGTGCTCAATGTCAAGCAGCAGCTGCAAGGGCAAATAAAGTATTGGCATGCATACAAAGGGGCATAGATGCAAGGGAATCCAGTGTAATTTTGCCACTGTATAAATTGGGAAGACCTCATTTTGAATATGGAGTTCAGTTCTGAAAGGGTTCAGAGAAGGGCGACAAAATTGATAAACGGTATGGAGTCATTAAGTTATATGGAAAGGTTAGACAGTTTAGGCATGTTTACTTTAGAAAAGAGGAGTCTAAGAGGAGATATGATTACTATGTACAAATACATTAAGGGTCAATACAGAGAGCTTTAATGGGAACTTTTTATACCAAAGACTATACACAGGACACGCGGTCACCCCCTAAGGTTAGAGAATAGGAATTTTCACAACCAGCAAGGAAGGGGTTCTTTACAGTAAGGGCAGTCAAGATATGGAATTCACTGTCAGGTAAGGTTGTTATGGCAGATTCAATAGATATGTTTAAGAAAGGGTTAGACAAATTTTTAGCGGAAAAGTGTATCCAGGGATGCGACCGTTAATTAAAATTAAGTATAGTAGTGAATATAGGCAAAAAATAGGACTGCAATATTGGGTCTGGAGGGATTCTTCCCAATTTGAAACATATTGGCGGTTGCTTAATGTGGATCAATTTCAAATCTAAGAGAGGGATGGCAGGAGATCCAAAATAGGTTGAACTTGATGGACTGGTGTCTTTTTTTCATTTTTTCAACTTCATCAACTATGTTATTGTATTACTCCAGAAGGTTTTTTCCTATCTCTTTCTAACCTAATAGCGAGAGCGCATTTCACTATAAAAACAATTGGGTATAAGTGTATCTGATGTATGCGTAAATGTTATCTGGTGCAGATCTGCATGCATCTTGCGATTTGTCCAACTTTGCATATGCTTGAAATTGTGGGCGTTTTTTAGGTCTATTTTAAGTCTGCAAAGTTGGACGCAAGTGTGTTCAAACTCATCATCACTTACTGGTCTTTTTTCTCTAACTTGGGGTGGTGGGCTATTATTTATTATATTTGTATCTTTTCATATGCCTAAAAGACCAGTTTTCCCCCTGGCATTCCATTTATGTCAAAAAATACAAGTGCAAACAGGGTGTGAAAATGCATATAAGCGCTACACAGCTCACATGCAGTATTTCAGCGCTGGACATTTTGGCATTCTTTTGCAAATGCATCCAGAATGCAAGTGGCACAGAGCTTCCCATTCATATCAGTTGTCCATTAGTTTCAATTATCATTGTCATTGTTATTAAAAATTATACAGTTATTACATATTACACAGTGCTTTACAAAGTATGTTTAACTATTCACATCAATCTCTGTCCCAATAGAGATAACAATCTATAGTCCCTACCATACACCCCCCCCCCTCCCCAAAGGAAACCGAAACACCTGGAAGAAACCCACCCAACCACAAGGATAAATTACAAACTCCACACAGATAGAGCCCTTGTTGGAACTGAACCCATGACCCGAGAGCTGTGAGGCAGCAATGCTAACCACTATGCCCCAGTGGTGCCCAATGTGTTCACTGCATGTATAAATCCAGAATATGAATGTAAATGTGAATATGCTATTGACATTAATGGGATAAACTCCATTCATTAAAAATAAGTTAAATTCTGCAGTTTGTACACCCAATCCCCAATTTCTCAACCAGCCCTCCACCTTTCTAAAGATTTCCTTGCCTTATTTCTGCTGTGTTCCAGTTTTTAGAAAAGTCGCTCATTGTTTCATTAGAACAACAGAAGCCACAGTCAAATTTGTCCCATGAGCCCATTTTAGTAAGTTTGTAAACTCCTCTGAGCTGTATTGCTAAAGATCACAATTTCATTCCCTCGCCAGAGCTCTTTAGACTCATACAATACAAAGCTTTGTTGTTCTGTCTCACAAACTTTATCGCTCTGAGTTATCCATTGTCACCAATATCAGAACTTTCCTGTTTGTTGAACTGTAGAAGCCCCTACATCAGAATGTTCTTAAGTTCCATGCTACAAATACACATCACACAGTGTTCTAGGTATCAAAATTGGTTGTATGGCAGGAAGAATGTCCACTGATTGCACAGGCTCTGATAGTGTATAATTTCTTAAAACAGAATTGCCTTTTTCTCTTTGCTTTGACATTCAGCAGCACCCATAGGATGCAGCCACAAAACCCAAACAACAATGTATATCAACATCAATTACCCATTATAGGTGCACCAAATCCAGGTTTTAGGTCAAGGTTCAGCCAAATCATAAAGTTTTAAAGGAAGATCCAGTGCAGTTTGGTTTGAAATGAATATTAAATATGCATTTGTTGTATCCAGATAGCAAATAGAGACATAACTCCCCCGGACCCTATTGGGCTGAAGCTGCAGGTCTTGCAGGGCTGACAACTGGAAAAACACACAGCTGTCAGCCATGGCTGTACCCGAGTATTTCAAAATGGTTCCTGAATGGATCAACTGCAGCTACTGTCTATTCTGGAACCGCATTATGTATTGACATACAGAGCCAGATGAATGGGGGAGAGGCAGGGGTCTACTTTTGCTTTAACAGCCCTGGCAGCACCTGTTCCTGGATGCGACTGTATGTTGAGATCCCTGGCTCCCTTAAGCATCGCAGCGTCATTACATCATGTCTATAACACTTATGGGAGTCTCTCTGCATACAATGGGGGAGCAAAAATGAGAATAGAGATTTTAATGTATATCTTTAGGTAATCAAGGTGCACTATTATTAATTTAGATCATCAAGGGGCCTAGTAGTGTAGTATATTCAGAACCATGTGACTCAAAATTGGGTTAGTAAGGTATTATCTCCATGAATTATGGCATTATGCTCTTAATTTTAGACCAAAGGGGCTCCCCTGTCTAAGTGTAACATTTACACCTGTAGTTTTCATACTTGCTGATGAGAATTACCTTCCTTTTAGGTGATGCCCACTTGAGATAAGGAGGCTAAAATTGAAAGTAGATTAACTAGATGACCTGATGTGTGGAGAAGAAATTCTGAAGAAGCTTACTGTGTAAAAGTCCAACCCCCTGCTACCTCTTTCAATAAAATAAAAAAGGGCTATTTGTTTTAGCCTCATTTATATCGTTATCATGAGAGCAAGAGAATTTCTGGGCTGTTATTATTATTATTATTATTGTTGTTAATATTATTATTATTATTATATTTAATTTTTATTTATAGGGTGCCACAAAGTTTCTGCAGCGCCGTACAGAATACAGACAGTGAACCATACAGGGTAGAGCCATACAGAACAATAAATAAAAAATACCAGGACTTCAAATCTTTAAAAACATAGACCTGAGGGAGGTATGGTGGGAGAAGGGGAGGCCTGTGAGGAGAAGGTTACAGTAATCAAGACAGGAAATGAGTGCATGGATAATGGTTTTGGTGTCATCCCGAGATAGGACGGGCCGGATGCATACGATATTGTGGAGTTGAAAGCGACAGGATTGGGCAAGAGAATGTATGTGGGGGGGGGGGGGGAAGAGAATGAGGAGTCAAGGGTGACGCCCAGGCAGCGGAGTTGGGGAACAGATGGGATGGTGATATTGTTAACAGTGATAGAGAGATCAAGATGGGAAAAACATCTGGAGGGAGGGAAGAAAATGAGCTCAGTTTTGGCGATGTTAATTTCGAGAAATTGTGAAGACATCCAAAAGGGGATGGCGGAAAGCTATTCAGGTATACGAGAGAGGAGTGTGGGGAGGGGGGGGTGGGGAAGATGTAGAGTTGAATGTCAACAGCGGAAATGTGATATTGGAAACCAAAAGTGATGATGAGATCACCCAAAGAGGTAGTGTAGAATGAAAAGAGAAGAGGTCCAAGAACCAAGCCCTGAGGAACTCCTACAGGGAGGGCAGAGGGGGGTGGGTATGAACCAGAAATGGATACGGAGAAGGAGCGGCTGGCAAGATAAGCGGTGAACCAAGCGAGGACAGAGCCAGAGAGGCCCAGAGAAAGAAGGGTCTGCAACAAGAGGAGGTGGTTGACTGTTTCGAAGGCAGAGGAGAGGTCCAGAAGGATGAGCAGGGAGAAGTAGCCCTTAGATTTAGACGAGATAAGGTCATTAGTAACTTTGGCCAGGGCGGTTTCAGTGGAGGGGGTGGAAGCCAGATTGAAGAGGGTCAAGGAGGGAGTTGTCCAAGAGGTGCCTAGTGAGGCGGTTGCAGATTATACTATCAAGTATTTTAGAGGCAATGGGGACAATCGAGATGGGGCGGTAGTTAGCGAGTAAGGTGGGGTCAAGCTTGGGTTTTTTGAAAATGGGAGTGATAAGGGCATGTTTAAAACGAGGGGTCGATGCCAGTGGAGAGTGACAGATTGAATAGGTGAGCAAGGAAGGAGCAGGCAGTAGTAGGAGTGGAGGAGGTGAGAGGGGATAGGATCCAGGTGGCAGGTAGAGGGGGAGAGGAAAGAATGAAGGAGTAGATTTGTTCACCCGAGGTAGGTTGAAAGGAGCACCAGAGTTAGTTTATAAAGGAAGGCCATGCAATTGGGGTAGCAGGAGAATGAACCAAGGAGGAGATATCAAACCTTATAGCCTCAATTTTGGAGGAGAAAAAGGAGGCAAAGTCATTGGCAGAGAGGGAGATCGATGGGGGAGGGAGGGAGTTGAATGTAGCAGAGAGGCAGCGGGAATTGGAGGACTGAGAAGAAATAATGGACTTGAAGAAGGATTGTTTGGCAAGGGAGAGGGCGGAACTGTAGGAGGAGAGGATGAATTTGAAATTAAGGAAGTTGGCCAGAATTTAGAGTGCTAAGGTTGAATAGAAGAGGCGGGGGCAACAGCATCCAGGGCAGTGGTGAGAGAGTGGTTGTAGATGAAGATCGCCTGGTCAGGGCTTGCTAGGATGGAAAGAGGGGACAGAGGAGAGCTTCAAGAGAGGAGGAGAATGAAGATGGTTCAAAAGTGTCAAGATTGCGCCTAGTGAGGATAGTTTTAGGGGGAGGAGGACAGAGTGAAGGAAAGGAGGTGGCTATCTTTGCTACGTGTTTCACTTTTGTGTGAAACTTTTTATTACATTGCTTGGTGTGTGTCTACAAATTAGCTTCTCTGCCACAGCTCAACATGGGATCACAAAATGGTTTAGTGGGCCATCCGCCAGCTCTGAGCTGGTGCACAATGGAAGTCATTGAAAGAAAATCTTGTTTGCGCTCGGAACCACAAAATTAGGAGTACTGGAGCACCTACTTGTTACCTTGTAGGAACATCTTCATTTCTCCCAACTCCTCTGCCTGTGCAAATTTCTACTCCTCCGCAAATATCGTAAATTCCTGCTGGTCTACTGTGTATCTGGGAACTAGATCTCATTTTATTATATCTCGCATTCCATTCATATATGTAGCATGGCTTAGGCTACCTAGGCTAGTGCTTTCTAAATTATTTGTGATGGTAGGCCAGGGACCTGCACACTGCACATCCATCTAAGATGGAGACCCACTTGGTACCCATATACCCAGGATGGAGATCTACATGGTACACATATACCCAGGATGGAGACCAGTGACGGAACCAGGGGGGCGGTCGGGGCAATCGTCCCCTCTAGCAGGGGCTTGCTGCCGGCGGCTACACACTATGTGCAGGTCCGTTCGCAGAAACAAGCAGGGAGAGTGCGCTGCCCGGCTGTTCTGATTGTGTTTTAAAAACAGTCAGAGCGGCCTGGCAGCACACTCTTCCTGCCTGTCTCTGCGAACGGACCTGCACATAGTGTGCAGCCATAGTCAGTCTTAGCTGTCAAAAACGGGAGGAGGGACTAAATTGCCCCCGGTAAAATTATTTTCTAGATCCACCCCGATGGAGTCCCACACTTTACACATCCATACAGGACAGAGACCTACATGCTACACATCCACTCATGATGGAGACCCACACACTAAACTTACACCCAGGACAGAGACCTACTTGCTGCAGATCCATCTAGGCAATTTGATATGGCAATATTGATAGGAGGACAGGCGCGACATTTGTACCACCACTGTGATTGTTTAAAAGGCTTCCCTATGCTTTGCATGGAGCCACGGCAAACACTATCGTCTGAGATAATTAACACTGGCCCAAAGGTTTGATAAATAGAGAGAGGCCTTAAATATGCCAAAAACAGGGAAAATGCTTTTCTTCCTATAACAATCAGTCAATTAGCGATAATTAAGTGTCTATTGTTAGTAGAATAGTGAAAAGAGGCATGTTATTGAATCTTTGCAGCATTGTGAATAGGCACATGTCATTGAGACAGAGGTCTACAACCACACTAAAATGCTGCTACAGTTCCAACAATAAACAGTAAAACATTGTATTAATTTTTTTTAACAAAATGTTACCCGCACTAAACAGCTATTAATTCAATGCTTCAGTTATGATTAAACATACATTCTAATTAACAATTTAATGATGGTGTATTTTTGTTAGTTGAATACATTGCAGTTCTAAGTTTGTTGATTTAGGAAAGCAGTCTCTTTTATAATAACACCTGAGTTGTTTCTGGCTCTTTTTAGTATACTATTTTAACAAAAATACTTTTACTTACATATCTCCATGTTTTTGGCATACATACAGTTCAATGGGCAAAGACAAATCTGCTTACAAACAATCTGCATAGATATATTACTACCATATATTTACAGGTGCCACCAGCACACTTCAACAGCGTGAGCATGGCAGAGATGATTACTAAGAAAACAGAATCCCTGCGATCCGAACTACAGGAGCAGTATGAAGCGGACTACCAGCATGCTCTGGTGCAGATAAAGGACACTATAAGAGAGTCAGAGGGATTAGACATAAAGGAAACACTTAAAGACCAGATCCGGCAATGGTTCATCGAGTGCAGGTAACAATGACTCTGTTGTGTATAATATAGTCTTCATTATTTTCCATGTCACATGATCCTATAGCTAATGTAACAAATGTAGCAATGTATGGTTTATTGGTCAAAACTCATTGACCTGAATGAATCTACACAGACACACTAGAACACATCGGGTCTGATTTATCTTGGAACACAATTCGCGTTTGCTTTAAATCAAACGTATATTGCATGCTCTGGCTGTACAGTACTGTTACGGCTCCCACTGATACCTTGATAAAGTTTTAGAACAAGGTGAGAGAGAGAAATCTTCACCTATAGCAAGCCACCTTTCCAGTATAAAGAGATAAGTACCCGCAGGTACTTAGATGCCCCAGGGACGTAGGCTCAAAGTAGTAAAAGTTTATCAAAGGTACCAGGTAGTGAAGATGTATGGAGACTGGGAGTAAAGCACACCATGCGGTATACAGAAGGTAAACCATTAACAATGCAAATGGTCGAGGGCAGGCAGCCAGCAAGAATATACGTAGACAAACAAAGGGTCAAGACGGGCAGCGAGCAGAGAATATCCAGGAACAAGCCGGAGGTCGGCAACAGGTAATCAAAACAGCAAACATAAGAAGCAGGTAAGAAGTGCAGGCACAACACAATAACCGACAGGAAGGCTAAGTCCTCCCTGCAATATAAACTCATGAGGTCCAATCAGAAAGCTCCCAAGTAGAACCCCGCAGACAATAGGTCAAATTAGGACTGAATTACAATGAAAGTGACGCTTTCTACAGAAAACAGCATCCAAGCTGCCTAGCAACCAGCCAGGACGGAACTACAGAGCAATCCGTTGCGAGTAGTTGCCGTATGCAAACAGATGGAACAGACTGCAAGAGACGCACAATAAAGTCCTATAGGAGCGCATGCAAAAATATAAATAAACACATTAGCAATTCTTAATATAATCATTAATAACAAAAATACATTTTAAAAAAATTAATACATACAATACATACATCAGGATGTTATTAATGTGGACTGTAAATAAAATGTATTTTTACAGTTTCTCTTACTTGCAAACACATGTTCTGGCATGCATACGCGGCAGTCATCACCATCAATCAGTACCTACACCTGCCCTTTAGCTGGTGCAAGATATATGGTAAAAATCACCTACCTCGAAGATGCCCAGAGCTTGAATCGAACGAACGTGCGTGTGCTCGACCTCTGCACGTCCTTGCTGTACATTGCCTACATGCATCCACCCCCTTCACTCCCCCGTTCCGCCCTTCAAATGGTGGGCAAGCTAGAAGTGTAATTTGCATTTCAACATGAATTGATCCTTTATTGTGAAAAAGTTTGTGTCCCCCCCCCCCCCCAACTTTCACAAATCGTCTCCATTAATACCATAAGTAAACCTGTTCAACTTATGTAGATTCTACTTCCAATGGCAGTTTTCTCGGCATTCACTGATAGTCTAATGCTATGCTACTCTATTCTGTACATTTGTCTTGTTTGTGTGTAATATGGTCTACATGCAGTTGACATGTCAAAGCTGTATTTGCATACCATTAGCCATTCGGTATATTTGCCAACTATCAATTCTCTGAGGTAGTGTAAAGGACGTTTGTGAGGTGCCAGGTGGAATAATGAAGACTATCAGAAGAGCTTATTGACATTTGACCCTTAGCGTTGTCTATCTTTTCCCTACATCTTTCTATCTCTAGTGCTATTAGTGTTTCATTACATACTATATTACTGTGAATGCATCTCTTTAGAATGACTTGTTATTCCCAGCACCAAGTCAAGGAACTCGGCATCAATATTTTCTTTTTTTCACCAAAGGCCAGGTCAGAAGTTGCCCTTCTCAACACACAGCAGTTGGTAATCAAAACATCTCCTACCAGTGTGAGGATAGTCTCTTCATTATTACAGCCTATTGCGTAATCTTACTGGCTCACTTGACATTAAACTGTAAAGATGAGAATGACTTAAGCTCTCAACAACCGAAATGCCGGGTGATTTAGTGAGGCCATAAAATTATAAGTCAAACAATCTATACAGAGGTCCATATAAAAGTCAGTAAAAGTATTATAATACTGGTTTACAGGGAATAAGATATGTGGATTCATTTGAGTAGGAATTAACACATTGGTATGAAAATATATCAGATTTTTTACTAGGTTTTTCCTGAAATTTGAAGAGGTTCTTTATTCAGCAAGTATCCCGGTTTATACATATTTTTTCCTACAGAATGACCTCTCGTGTGCTTCCATCTGACATCCAGCTCCCTGAATAGCAGTCATTTCTTTAGCACCACATTAACACATGCTGGGAATGGGACTGCAGCATAAAAATAATGTTTCAAGTGCAATAACTTTTAATTGGTCATTTATCTGTGCAAAAAATAATGTAGTCAAAAGAAAACGCTGACCATAAGTAGTGATGCCCTCACAATACAAGTGCTAAAGTACATTCTACAAGAGAGTGATGTGTTTTGGGAGAGACTGAGGGGCATATTTTTGTAGCATCGCATAATATGAAAGGTAGTTTTCAATCCTCATCGCATAGATAAGGATTGCACTATCTTTCATATTTATCAAAATACTTCCATAGAAACCAGGGGAGGGCTGGCTGGCAAATTTTAGCCTGGGGGGCAGGCACATAGCACTGGCCCATAAGTAGCGGCCCACATTTTATATCTATATCTATATATATATATATATATATATATATATATATATACACATACACAAACACTTTGCACAGGGGCCCAGAGGGAAAGTCCAGTGTGTCCAGGGTGTTCCAAATGTTTGAATTCAGCACTAAACCAAAAAAAGAAAAATCCACAATAAGCCTTCATCATACACTTTTTTAGTCTAGTCAAATTGTTTTTCCAAATACCATTGATACCGCACATTAAAACTAGCATTAATACTGCACATTAAAATAGCACTGATAACGCACATTAAAAATACAATTGATAGCCAACAGTAAAAATTATTTTGATAACGCACATTAAAAATATGATCAATAAAAAAATAAACAACAAAAAACATTGATACTATGACACCCGTTTTTGATTATATTACATACATATATGCAATATATATAATGCAGCAAATGTGTTATAGGATTCTCTATTTTATTTATCAGTAATTAAAGTATCTACTGAAGCCTGCCTCTTATATTAAAGCTTGAATTAGATGTTATGCATGTATATATATATATATATATATATATATATACATATATACATACATACATATACGTGTGTGTGTGTGTGTGTGTGTGTGTGTGTGTGTGTGTGTGTGTGTGTGTGTGTGTGTGTGTGTGTGTGTGTGAAATCTGGTTAAAGCAGGCTTCAGTACTTACTTTAGTAATGGTTAATAAAATATAAATAGCGGATCCTATAACATTTTTGCTACCTGACTTTCAGTTTATATAGTACCCAGTAACTGTAAAATACATTTAAAGTAAAAAATATAGTATATTTAAATAAAGAATATGTATCCTATATTTTTATATATAATTCGCTTAACGCCCAGTGTCACTGGGACTCATTGTTCGGCTGCAGGACGGCAGTGACGATTTCCACTGTCTGGCTATGCCTGGGAGGAGCTGCTGCGCATGCACAGCAGCTCCATTTCTCCAGTGATAGTCTATACAGCTGTCGCGCAGTGCTGTACAATGGGTTTAGCATGTTTACATGCTTTTGCCTGTTCGTCCTTGAAGGTGGGAGGGGGGTTTAGCAATAGATTATACTTATTATGCTCCTGCAGGCTATGGGAGGAGCCCTGTAGCACTTTTAGGCTGGCTATTTGTTCTCCTGTATATGCGGTGCCGTCCGCATATACAGAATACTGTATGCCGCCCCCAAGCCAAACCCCGGGCCGTGGATAAATGCGGTGCCGACCTGCATACACTGAATACAACCCAGCGCGCAGGCGGCCGCATCACATGACACTAGATGACGCAGCCGCATCGAGTGTCATGTGATGCGGCCGTGCCCTGGGTTGTATTCAGTGTATGCGGACGGCACCGCATTCATCCACGGCCCAGGGGGGGAGGCGGCCCGAAATGGTACCAAACCGAGTGGCCCAGGGGGCAGATGCCCCCTGACCGCCCCTGATAGGAACTGCCGTTCCGAAAAACGACTGTTCAAGTGAAGTACAACTTCACTTACTCTACACTGCCTCTTCTCCTCTTA
This sequence comes from Mixophyes fleayi, assembly GCF_038048845.1. Taxonomy (NCBI): domain Eukaryota; kingdom Metazoa; phylum Chordata; class Amphibia; order Anura; family Limnodynastidae; genus Mixophyes; species Mixophyes fleayi. The sequence goes on from NC_134408.1 coordinate 113,620,774, forward strand.
CGATCCTGATTTCAATCCCTGTGCACATGCGCCAAACAAAAGCCTTGGAATGCGCACAGAGCACTCTGCTGTCTTCTATCGTTCTATAGCTTCAGTGCAAACAGCACTGACAAACGGAAGGAAAAAACAGAAAAAAAAAAAACATTTCCTAAAATTTCTGCTGCCCACTACTATATGATCAAAGTAGAGACTCTCCTTCCCTACCATATGTGGTTTCCCACACTAGCCGCTTATGATTGACCAGTGATGAGGGGAAACCCAGGAAAAACCTGCTTTGATCCCACATCATTAGAGACTAACTGGATATATATTTATATGGGGAAAAGCTAATTAACACCCATTTATTTAAATTGTTTTTCTACATGCTGGAAACCCCATTGAAATGAATGGGCCAATCAAATTAGTGTCAAATTGCTGCTAAATAGATAAATTATTTGAAAATCGGGCACTCTGCAACCCTCTACCAGCCCCAGCGCCAGACGACAAAGGACTTGCCCTGTCAAGAGCCGCAATGCTAATTTCCCAAACCCTAACTTCAGAGCATGAGTTCAGACAATAGTAATTTTCTAGTTTATATAAATGACTGCACTGTAACTGTTATTAGTGTTGTGGCTCTTGTCAAAGCAAGTCCTTCCTTGTCTAGTAAAGTGTTTGTTTCTTTTATGCAGGCCTACCCCCCCTAAGGTATTCAGCCCCGTGCTGGTTTGCACTTTTGCAGAGTGACCACATGTATCCGTGTTTTCCTGCTATAGTGTCACCGATACCAGGCTAGGTAGACAGCGCTAGAGCTGGTCTGACTTTGGGAAGATAGGGGCGGGGCTCACATTTTTTATCATTTTGACGTATGACAAACAAGCCTGTATAGATGATAAAAATCATCATCACATTGATGATGATCTCTGCCATCTCTTCTGAATGAAATGCCTATCATACATTTTTAATGTATCCTACGGTTTAAGTGAATGAAATGCAAATGGACGCAATTTGCGCGATATGCAGGCTCACAGTTATCTTAAGATGCCTGTGACTGCAAACTATGCAAATTGCATACTTTTCATGGACACAATTTCTATATTTTTGGTATAAATTGTATCCAACTCTGTATGAGGCCTTTATATATATATATATATATATATATATATATATATCTCTCGAGCATCATCAATGATCTATGTGAATTATTCTCTGATTGAAAGTGTAAAATCCTGGTGTTCTATACACTGCTAAACATTGCTCACCGGCATTTATTGACTTAAAAGTTTGTGTGCTTATTACTGAATTTCCCAAACTGTTTCAGCAGATAATGGGTTGAGTTTCTGTGGCTGTTAGGTGGAGGTTTTAGGAAAATATGTTCCCATTTTTCATTACTCTGTTTGGCATTCTTGGCACATGTTGTTATTCTGATTTACAGTTCCGAGTCCTAAGGTCTTTTTCAGGAGCACATAAGATTGCTCCGCAGTGTTCCAGGTATCTTATTGCATCATTCGGATATTTTCTTCTGGCCTCATTGCATAATTTACGGATATGTTGATGTGTTTTTTAAAATATTTGAATGTAAACCAAACTAAGTATCTCAATAAGTTGGTTAGGTCATATTTGCCCACTCTCCCAGAATGTCCGGGGGACTCCTGATTTCCGGGAGAGCAGGCAATTCTTCCTAGTGAAGTGAGCAGGATAGGAGCCTCAATGATGCGATTTGACGTGAAAGGCCTCACACAAAATAACATTATTTTCCGCGACCCACCCACTCTCACCCTTCCACCACGTCCCTCCCCAGAGGACAAAAATTCAATGTATGCAAATATGGATTAGATACACTTTCTAATAGAGGGTCTCTACTATGGTCTGCACTGTACAATGATCCCCTCCCTTATTAGTTCTGGGAGTGGGTGCTATATTGGCACATGGGTATGGTACCTGCCTCCACCGCTGTGTCATCGGCTCAACATCAGTAAAGTTGTACAACGTGAAAAGCAATTGTTGAGTTGTTATTGAAGCCGAAGGCATCCCTGCTATATGTTTATGGCAATTTGATCTTGTGTACATACAAGTCAGTTTGGCTCACTGCTTGCAGAATTGTACGAACACATCAGCAAAACTCAGCCTGCTCTTCTATCTCCACAAGTCCATGAAACTGATTAAAACTGACTCTTACATTTATCTCACAGCGCTAGCACTGGCATGTATTTTTTTGTATCTGTATTGTTTTTAAGCTTTTTATTTTTCAAGTATTTTTTTATTTATTTATAATAAAGTCAATACTGTCATAAAGATTGTTCTAGTATTTTTTAAACATTTTATTTGTAACAACAGAGTTATAACACAGGTCATAGTTAAACCGTTAAATACATTAAATGGGAAGAAAAAAGAAAGTTAGTTGAGTTATAGAAAATAGACTGTATACATATTGGCATACTGGTAGGTCAATTGGCTGCTAACCAAAAATATCTCCCTAGTCTGTATGTGTATGTTAGGGAATTTAGACTGTAAGCTCCAATGGGACAGGGACTGATGTGAGTGAGTTCTGTGTACAGAGCTGCGGAATTAGTGGCGCTATATAAATAGATGATGATGATGATGAGAGTAACCTTCAAGCGTTCTCTGAAATCCCACCTCTTCAGACGCTTATGATATTCCTCTACCACCCTCTTAATCTCCCTAGGTTACCCTATTACCACCCTCTACACAGCCAACACAAGACAACAACCCTCTGACCAACATAGTTGTGTGACTGAGCATACAGCCTACTAATACTTTGTAACATTTGCATTCTAGCTGGACAAATATTCAATATAATGTAGCACTTACCCTTGTGTATCAAACCAGTGTTCCATAGATTGCAAGCTTGCGAGTAGGGCCCTCTTACCTCTCTGTATGTATGTATTTCCCAGTATTGTTTTATTGCTGTTTGTTCCCAAATGTAAAGCGCCACTGAATCTGCTGGTGCTATATAAATAAATTTTGATGATGATGATGATAAGTGTCTGAATAAGCTTTTATTTTTAAAGTGCTGACAAGGTCTAGAGGTTATGTGGAATTGCGTATGAGAACTGCTCTTCATGGCAATATCCTAAATCAGTAGAAGTTGTAGGACATAAATAGACTGTAAGCTCTCATGAGCAAGGCTGTCACTATCCTCGAGTCTGCACCTCCTTCGTCAGCCTTGTATGTACTTGTTCTGTTCTTATGTATAATTTGTTATACTGACTTTCTGACACTGGTGATTTTTCTGGTGCTTTATATATAAATGATGATGATAAAAAAATGTTTTCCTCCTGTGCACTAACAAAACTGCAGCTTCTTAATATATAAAGCAATCAGAGTGAAAGCTTATGGTATTGTGCCATGTTAATCACTCAGTGCAGGGCAACAGAACGCAAAAAACATTTTTCCCCGGGCATCACCTTTGTAACTGTTCATCCCAATGTAACCCCTTGTATGGCTTGGTGAGAAGATATGACGGCTGTTACTGAGGCACACAGATACCCTGTGCATAATAACCTTCACAAGCTGAGTGTAAACGTCTCTACACACCTATTAATAATATGAGCTGTAAGAGGTGAGGACCGTTCAAGCATTGGATGCTGATGCACAGCTTTTCACCAGACAAAAGGTGTTGTGTTTAACATCGGCTCGGAGATAGCGCTAAATACTACTTTCACTAGTGTTCTGGTTCTTTATAGGTACATAGGATGCACCTATCCTACTGTACAGCACTAATATACCAATGGATGCAATATTTCAAACATCACAAATATGACAGTTGTAGTCTCAATGCCCACTTTTATTCCAAAGGTAATATGTTTACTAAGGGTCAAACTTTTCATTTGTAACAGAAAAAAAATCAGGAAAAGTTTAATTTAACGATTGTTTGGGCCAAACAGTAATTAGGTAAAGTTTTGACTTTTTTTCCCCTTTGCTCCCTGTGCAGAGGGAAACACAATGCATAAGGAGCAACACCATCTGTTCTTTTTCAGAGTAAGAAGGTACCGTGTGTGTGTGTGTGTAGGGTGCAGGTTCAGCAGAGATAAATGAGGCATACGTCCTTTTGATGCGTTGTCTGCATCTCAGCACCAAACATTTTCTGGGGTGCTTCACCATCAAACTTTTTCTGGTGTACTTATTTGTTATAGACAAGTATAGATAGTGAGCTTGCGAGCAGGGCCTTCTCACCTCTTTGTCTGTTTTACCCAGTTTATTTATTAGTTTACTGTGTTTGTCCCTAATTGTAAAGCGCTACGGAACGGAATATGTTGGCGCTATATATAAATTGTTGATGATGATGATGGTAAAGTAGGTTTCTAAAAATATGGCAAGTGGAATATCCGCGTATAGCGCTCAGGAAACTAATAGAAGGTTTAGAAAAATATGTAATCCTTGGACGTCAGCAGCTATGCGTGGCTGTTTCAACCATTACACAATCCATGACAATGCACAATAAAGCTATGCACTACTACGCACATCGCAAATGTACATTATTCACGGTTTAGTGGTTTACATCAGTTGTTGTTACAGTAACTCGCTGCTGTTCATATTTGACAACCATACTGCTCTGTATGTACTCATTAACAAGACAAAATAAAAACGACACAATGATCTCAATGTAACATCAACGTTCTTTTGTGTGGGATACAGTTACATGCCCCAGCTGCGGACTCTATCAATGTGTTTCTACATTCCCGGAACTGGAGAGATTTGGAAGTTAGTGCATGAAGAGAATTCTATAGACCCTTATAAGTCAGCAGAGAGTTTTCTACATAGGTACTGATGCAAAAGAAAACACGAGGCATGGGACAAAAGAAGCAGAATTCCTCACATGTTTCTATAAGCAGAAAAGGCTAATGAATGAATAATGCATGTCCCAACCGGGGAAAAGTACGCTAATGAGTGAACCAGCCTGCCCTTCTAATGAGTGAGCTCGGTGAACACACAGCCTGCTCCATATAATGACATGCCACTCAAATATGTTTACTTAATTCTCGTACAGGAATATTTACCACGAGGAATTCAAGATTAAGTGCTTTATGTCTATGGAGAAAATCAGCCAAAGATGTAATTAATGTCTGGTCCTGCCCCAGTTACTAAGGTTAATTAAAGCATGTCTAGGATATCATCATCAAGGCATCCCTCAATATCTTGTGGACATGCTATTTGTCACTTAGTAAAGTCACACTTATCTTTGTTGAGAAATAGTCTCATTGATAGATAATGTTTCTCAATGAACCAAAGTATTTTACACACGGAAGGCACTGTTGCACACCAAGATCTAAACGAGCCATCCCAACCTTTGTGAGCCAAGTACAGTTGTACAAGTTCTCTCCATACCCCTCCAACACATGAACAGTTGACACAAGCTGGATAACCACTGCTAGAGATCTACAGGAATGGAAGCTTTCACTTATACTTACCTCTTTGGCAGAAACGGTGTAAATGCAGCTTCACTAATTAAAGGTCATTGAAATTCTCTAGAAAAGGATCTTGCATATTAAAAGGCCTTTTCACTTGCTAAAAAGCGGCCTTGCTCATTGAAGTTGTTCTTGCCAATTGAAAGGCATTTTACATTTGTACAGAATTCTTTACACTGGTGAATCCTTATTTGATGAAAGTGCCAACCACCTGCCCTGCGACTGGCTCTTTGATTTTTCAGGAAACAGACCTATCTAGGCAACTGTCCTATTTATTTTATTTATCCGTATATTCAAGTGGGAAAGAAGATTGGGGTTCCTTGGTGTTTAAAAGATTCAAGCTGAAGAAATCCAGGAGCACTTTATAAACCAACATAATGTAATATTAGATGTTATTGTTGTTTGAAACAAGTCCTCACTTGTTTGGAATCTGTCCCACTTTGTGAAGTCAGTTCTGTCGATTCTCAGTGTTCGTGGTCTTAGGCTCATTGAAGTGAGAGCTATTTTGTTACATTTTGACCTTTTAAAATTGTGTTTTATGATAAACCCAGTGCATTCCTTGTGATGGAAGTAATGCCAAAACAGGAAGTGTGCTGCTTTTATTAGGCAATTTATTTTTGTGGCTTACCTCAACTCCTTAGAATGGAGGTGTGCGGCAGGATTTGTGTCTTCCAAAATTCCCTTTGGTCGCCTTGATTTTGCCAAAACATGCAAGACTTCATATTGCAATAATGATATTTTGGAGAGCATCACATTGGGAAGAAATTTTAAGTCTCTGAGTGATAACAGTTTTGGCGGGTTGCATATGAGGACCCATTATGTTGCAAAAAAAGGTCCATGATGGTTTCTCAACATCTGGAGTCAATGTTCTTTATGGGGTGATGCTGGATTTGTAGGTGAAAAGGGTCCTTTATGGAGCTTCTGTACATAAAGATTTATAGGTTTGCTGACACTAATGAACAGGTCGGGGCAGTCAACATGGGGTTCAGTAGGAACTCCTGAGTGCTTTGTTTTTCATGCTCAGTTGGATATGGATAAATTAGAAGTATTGAAAGTCAGATGGGTAAATGACTCGTGGGTCATTTATCAGCGTTTCAGTGTAGCTCTGGTGAACATTTGGATGTAATCGATGTGACATCTGTACACGTTCTTACTTCTGATTGCTCTTTTGAGAGCTCTGTAGACTTTTAACCTAAATCTTTAGCCATCATGTGCTGATGGTATTTGCTTAACTATCATGGACATCCACAGAGCACTAATAATATTATAGGACAGTGCTGCTCACCAATTCCATCAGCCTCATGTTGTGCATTAGGGAAATGTGTATATATATATTTTAATAGCAGCTGACAGTTTTTGGCAGACTGTTATTGAGATACAGTTGCATTTGGTAGTTCATATGAATTAAAATTGTTTTACTGCTTGTCTGGTAAATCCATAAATATAAAAGTCATGGTCTTCTGTCGACATTGCAAGTCAGTGTTCACTTTTTCCGTGCCATGATTGTTATTGGCTTAGAGGGGAGGGTGCGGTCAGTAGGAAAAGGTCAGCTAAATCATTTTAGACAGTGGAAGACTGTCTAGCCCCTTTCCTTCAAATACACGGACAATGCCGCCTGCACTGCCCTTACGAGCAGAGTGATGTGAACCCGGACATACTTCCCAACTGTCCCTGCAGTCACCCAAGATCTGGACTGCCCCACCAAAACCAGGACAGGTTGTCTTGTTTTCTCCTACCTGTTCTTGAAGCGTTCACTACCTGCGGCCGCTGGTGTCCTAAGCTCAGTTGCTGCTTGTTTGGATCCTGGAATGTTAGGGCCCTGTTTGAAAAAATAATAGATCCATGAATTAGGGAAAGCCTATAAGCAATAGCACCCACATTTAATAATTAGGCCACCCTCCCTGCAACCAATCCCAACCTTAAATTAATAGCTTTAACATACAATAAATAGACCTATCCCCCCATCCTGCCCTGACATTTAAATTAATAGTATTCACTTTTAATAAATAGACATAGTTCCCTCCAACCAGACCCGACATTAAATGAATAGTACTCACATTTAATAACTAGACATATTTACTCCCAACCAGCCCGACATTAAGGTAATAGGTTTATTTATTACATGTGAATAATATTACCATTTAATGAATAGCCTTCCCTTTCCCCAATTCAGCCTCACATTCAATTAGTAGTCTTCAGATCATACCAGAATTAAATTTAGAGTTCCATCAGCCCACCTTAAATTAATAGGCACTGCTACGATGCCACTATTTTATTAAATAGCCCCCACTAATAAATTAATAGTTCTCATCCACCATGAAAAGATTATCACCTTGCAAAACTAGTTCAAAAGTGGAGAAAATATGTTGTTTTACTCTTTTGATTTCATAGAGTTTGAACTTTGAAACATCCAGCAAGGCATTAAATATGACAGGAATAGAAAACATATATTTTATATTTAATTGTTTTGAGCAGTGAAATTTCACCCCACCATTCCATTTATAGTCCAGACCATCATCCTAATTACATTAGGAGCCCTCCTTCTCCCCCACAGTTACCTTCTTCCATACAGATGTCAGCAGGGGAGAATGCGTGCCTGACTGGTCCTGCAGGCTACCATAACTCATAGAGGGCATCATCTCCTCCTCCTTGGGTGGCACTTGTGTTAGTGGAAGTGGCACCACACCTCTGCCTGTTCTAGGAGAAAGAAAGTCAGGACAAAGAGATAACCACAGGCTGTGCGGAGGCCAACAGCTTTTAAAGGTATTTTCATTCATCTCAGAGGCTGCCACCAGCAAGGAATTAAATAAAATCTTCAGTTTAATGCCCAGCAGCCACTTCAGTGGCCCTAGGAAGCTAAGATCCCAGCTCCCTAGGCAGCTGCCTAATGGGCCTGGTGGTCCTGTGAAAATTAATGCTTTAGATTATTCCTTCATTCACTGCCAGGATAAGATGGGAGCTCCCAGATCCTTCTTAGATATGTACTTGATACTTTGGATAATTGCCACTCACTTTTATTAAGAGCTTACTTCATGTTATAACACCAGCCCTGGTGGTAGGATTGTTTCTTAGTCACTAGATGCAGAAGTCATTTTAGTTCTAGGACGACTTTTGAGGATTCTCTTGCATGAAGACACCACTTCTACGCGTTTCACAGGGCTGCTCTCTGCTTCATCAGGAAAGTGCATGTTAGTACTTTCTTCTCTGAATATATTGGTGCTAAGAAGTACAGCACCATGATTTTATATTACTTATTTTAGAATAACATTTTTTAGAGCATCTTGGCAGCTGTGGATCTCGGATTTATGCAGTACAAAGATCCTTTTAATATTGGTATATTATGTACTCGCAGCTCACTTATATCACGGCGTACACTATGGTCCTTTTTCTTTTCTTTTAAGCACTATCATTTGACATCTGGAATAAGTCACCGAAGTAGAAACACAAAAAGTTGTAGATGCACCTAAAAGTGAATGTCACATCCGAAAACTACTATTATGTTTGTCTTCTATGGTGATATACTTAAAATGGTATTCTACACAGGAAAAGAAATTTCTTAAATTCTAAAATAAATAAATAAATATCTACATCTAAACTGACCACCTAATGTAGATGAGTGCATTAAGGCAGATACACTATTTAGTTTTTTTATAGCCTTTTTGAACGGTACATTATTTTGGGTTCAACTGCACCCGGTTATCCAAAGTATCAGTGCATCATGTGGATGTGTCTAAGTTAAGATACTTATTGAGGCGACCTATTTTTGTAGCAACTGGAGCAGCGTCTGAATCTTCCATTCTACTTTATTTCCTGCGAATCGTCGATGTTAATAGCCCAGGACAAGACAACTATGGTAATTAAGATGAGAAAAAGAGAATACTAAATACCATTTTATTTATTATTCTTTAATTATATAGCAGCAACATATTATGCCACACTTTACAGAAAATTTACACCAATTTGCTCCAGTGCAACCTACGGTCTAAATTCTCTACCATGCAAACCCACATGCAGTGTCCTGGTTGGCATAGAACCCCTGACCTCAATGCAGCAATGCTGACCACTGTGCCACTATTATCTTGCTAAATCAGTGGTATTACTGGGGAGGAGCCTAATTCCAATATGATAAGATATGTTTCATAGTTGTTTTAGCCAGAAACATATCATTATTATTGTTGTAAAGGGCTTTCTCTGATGAGGTAGCACCTAATATAACTAAAATATGTGTTTGGGCAGCATGGTGGCTAAGTGGTTAGCACTTCTGCCTTACAGCACTGGGGTCATGAGTTCAATTCCCAATCATGACCTTATCTGTGAGGAGTTTGTATGTTCTCCCTGTGTTTGCGTGGGTTTCCTCCGGGTGCTCCGGTTTCCTCTCACACTCCAAAACCATACTGGTAGGTTAATTGGCTGCTAACAAATTGACCTTAGTTTGTCTGTCTGTATGTGTGTGTATGTTAGGGAATTTAGACTGTAAGCCCCAATGGGGCAGGGACTGATGTGAGTGAGTTCTCTGTACAGCGCTGCAGAATTGGTGGCGCTATATAAATAAATGGTAATAATAATAATATGTGTTATGCGTAGACTACATAAAATAATAACAAAACTTTTTTTCCCAATAAATGTAATTAATATGGCATTTTATAACTGTTATCATTATTTCTAACAGTTACAACAGTGCATACAGCAGTGTATGTGATCAAGGGCTAGATTTCATTTATTTAGTACCTTCTACAAAATGACAGCTAGAATCTGATTGGTTGCTATAGGCAACATCCCCACTTTTTCAAACCCGCAGCTTAGTAAATCTAGCCCCAAGTGTTGCTTTTCCTTATGTGCTGATGCAAATATATTTGAGATTGCCATTTCAGCTGAAATCCTACTGAGCGCATTAATGAAACGTGCAAACTCTTTACACTGCTTTCCCACGTAAGCAGCTTTTTCTCAGCATTTTTAAGCTTATACATTCCTGCAAATTAATGTGTGACTGCTAATCCTTAGGTGAGATGCAGATGTGTAGCTGTTTTTTTTCTATACAAAATTAGGTCACAAACGATGTAATCTGCCTGTTTTCATTTGTAGAATGGTTTATTTATTTCAAACTGTAAAGTTTTTGTATATAGAGAGGAGACAGCAGAATCTTAGCACTCGTACAATCCAAACAAAGAAAATGTAAACCAGAGAGATCTGTCATGTTGCATTTAGAAACAGGAGCAACAGGATTCTTTAATAAGCGTATGATATATAGTTAAGAGGCAACTGGAGAAATAGATGCAGGTTTGGCATGGATTTAATATTCCAATATAAAAAATAATTGTGATGATATGTTATTAGTGACCCCGGATATCAACAAGACAGAGCTGGCACATGCTGGCACTAGTTACTTATTGGAATTCCACGCGCTCTGCCCGGCCTCTGCAGAGCTCCAGGAGGGCAGGAAAGCGGCTGTTGCAGGTGTGAGTTTAATGAACAGTGAAGTAAAACATGAAGCTGTGGTCAGAGGGAAGGAAATCTCCCAGACATGGCATGAAGTCCCATTAATCCAAGAGGATGTTTTCCTTTCAGTTAACCATAGGAAAGAGAGGGCATTATCAGACCTATTCAGAGAAGTGTTGGGTTTTGCAAATAACAGCACCTGTGGTTGGAGAAATATCTGGAGTTTTGTTCTTTTTGCTTTCTCAAGTTTGCTGTCTCCAATTGAAACTCCCCACAAAACAGTTATCTGGGTGAGTGCTCTCACTGTATTGCGTTTTCAGTAGATGATGTGAAGTGGAACAAGTGCGTTAATCCCCTCAGTGTGAGGAGAGGCAAAAACATGGAAAGTTCAGCTCAACAAAAAGAGCACACAGCCCACCCCACATGCCACTTTTACTGTTTACCCGGCAGTCGTAGGATGTTCTTAGTACACTTTTGTTTTTTATCATGTCCAACTACACCCCCAGTCATTTAGTAAACAACGTTCAGTAAACCTCTCTCCCATCTTTGCGTTCTCTAACAGAGCGTATTTTTTTGCTCCCTCTAGAGTTGTCTCTGGCACAGAAAGGGTGTAACGGCTACAGTTGATGATGGGGATTAGTATAAAACACTAGTGGAATCTGTTTAACCCCAGTGGGCCAACAGCTTCTTATCTGCCATCAAATTCTATGTTTCTGTGTTTAAATGTCTCACGCTCCTCACATGCTTGATTTACCCTGGAGCAGGCTTTTTAATCCTAAGAAAAGAAAGGCAGGCCTCCGAGCCAGACAGGGGATAAATCTCAGTGCAAGACAGAGATGTAGAAATCACAACCTCCCATAAATCAAGTCACCATTAGTGCAAGTGGGAGGTGGCACAAGGGCCTCTATCAGGAGCCTCTAGTTTCCTGCATGCAATCAGCAGGGTGGAATCCTCTTGAGAACCATGATTATAATATATGCCTTAATCCTCCTGTTATTCCCCAAGCATTACGTGCATTCAGAAAAAAAGCCTTCTCTCTTTCTCACTTATGATGCCATTGACTTTGGCTATGAAACAAGTTTCTAGTATTCTATTATAGGCTTTCAAAATAAAAATGACTATTATCGTTCAGAGAAGTGACCTTTGTGTTTTAGAGTGTAGACATAGCTGTGTTGTCTAATTAGTAGAGTCTCTTTTGAGAGGCCACAATGCAGAAAATCCTGTAGGTGCGGGAGTATACAAAGTTCATCATTTGGGAGTTGACAACATATTTTAAGGAGACTGGTTGGTAGTTGAAAAAATCCAGTTGAGTCGTATTCATGATAAGCCTAAAAAATTCAAAACAACGTTAAAAGATGAGGGTAATGTGGGAGCTGTATTACCAGCAACGGTTACTTCCATATATGTTACACCCGCAGATCCTGGCAGTGCAGTAGTTTGACACCGTCTTTCTGTCCATATTTAGAAGTTGTGGCATCCATCTGTTTTTATCACCCACTCCAGTTATATTACCCTTTTGCACTCTAGCATGCCACAGGTGCTGTGTGAATAGTATCTACTAAAGCATCTACTACACGCTGTCATACACAATGGTTGTCTACAGGCACTTGTAAAATAGCTATGACTTTAAAGGGAATTATAAAAAAGAATTTACTTTGAAAGCTGTATATTTTGAGTAAGATACTAACACACGAATACCTTTAGTCTTTGGGTGGCATTGTTTATTGATATCCACGAATGATAATTTACATTGCCAAAGCCTTCAGTGTAAGTTAGAATACAGATAAACAGAAAATTAGGGTCCTTTGTACTGATAATTCTTGCCTATACAGTATGTTTTATTGAGCATTTGCAAAAAGGAAAGCAAACCCGTCTTATAAACAGGGTGTATTTCCTTTATATAACCACATACCTGCCATTTTTTAGTTCTCATCTTAAAAGCCAGTTCCATTTCTAGCCCCCGGCTTTTCTGGTGGGTGGTATTGGTGCAATCGTCTTTAGTATCGACTTGGGTTTGACACCAAGGTCCTAGCTCATCTCATGGGTGACTCAGTAAACAGGGACCCCTGCCATGCAGGTTTAAAAACAACGAAGCTTGTGTAGTGCAAACGCAGCAAGGGTAACAGTTCTTCAAATAATGGGTGCCACACCATCTCTGTTTGGATGAAAATAATTGAGGTAGTTTTACGTACATGTCCAAACTTTACAATGTAGCACAGTCCTTAGATGCAGCAAATCACAATCCTTTTCCTTACACTTCTCCAGTTAGTTGCAGTGAATTAACATGTAATTCTCAACAGTTGTGTTCACCTGTTTTACAATATGGGGGCATCAGAGCTGTGACTTTAAATTTTTAGCGCCTGTGGCAAGAAACAGTGCTCAAGTGCTCAATTTTAACAAAATGAACCTAAAATATTCATAAATTGCGCCCCCCTTCAGCGCAGCGCCCTGGGCAGTTGCCCCTATCGCACAGCCCTAGTTACGACCCTGGGATGCATTACATGCCTCAAGAGCTGACTGACTTTCTGGGGGTTATTTCTCTTTTTCATTCCCACTATGCTTCAGTGAAGCCTCCTCTCTTCTGGCCCCATGCTTACATGTTCCTAGAGCTTAATATCTGAGTACCTCTCTGAGCTGACACCCCGCCTCATGTCCTCTCCTGTACCAAGTGCTTCACAACAGGTCCTCTGTAGGAGTTGTAGGCTGTCACACTCAGACTAATGCCCGAGCGTCCCTCTCACATGCTCCTTTCTTACTCGGGTCCTGTCACTCACATGCGTCTCGTGGGAAAACCCTTGCACTCACATCACATGGGGCATAGCTTCACTCTCTCAGTCCAGGGGGGGTATGATACACTTTTTAAAAAATATTTGTAAAAAGTAACCCCCCAGCCCACTTACTAACCTTGAATTGTGATTGTCCCTCTCCTTAGGCTCCCTTCCTTTGCTCTGTTCAGGTCCATGCTTATATTGGCCCTTCACAAAGAAGTTGATTTGCAAGTAGGTCACAGAGAAGCGCTGTATCTGGCCAATGTTCTTGTTGCATTATCATGCCACCTGAGGCTCCTGCTGAATTTAAGTCTGAAAGTCAAAGTATTATGATAACTGTTGGCGCTGGAACATTGAAAGTCAGTTCTTTGAAGCAGCATATTGCACCCACACTTTGGTCCAATCATATTTGAAATAATGTTTTTCACATAAAGTAGGCCCAGCTAATAATTTGTCTTTTGAGTGCATTATTATCTACTTTATTATCTAGTCCTACTTGATTAATGTGCTACTTTCTGCCTCCTTCTTTATTTTGTCTTCTCAACAAAGACCAGTAATCTCTTAAGTATGAAATTAAACATCTTCCATTTCGATTCTATTTGACTGTTCTGCTCAGTTAGGCTTTTCGTTACTCTCCACTTATTAATGTTATTTCCCAGCATTTCAGATGACCAAAGAGGAGCACTTAAGACTTTCCATGAAAAATATGCATACTATTTTGTGTCACAGATACGTACACACACTTCATCAGATTTTTGGACACAAACTATAACACAGGACAACTATAAAAACTCCCAATGTATCTACCAATACACAGGGCTGTTTCTATTATACATTTAGAAGCCAGTAACTGTTGTGTGGTTATAACAGAGCTGGTATAAAGTCCAGTTGCTGGAAATACATAAGAGTTAATATGCTGATGCATATAAAATCCCCAGGTTACATTAGCTGCAGTGGATCACAGCACTGGGGAATCACGTCAAGCACGCCACGAGATCAGGGGCCAAAGACACAGGTTTGAATTAAAAATAGCAAAAGCAGACGCAGGTCAGGATCACAAGCAAAGGTTGGGGATCAGAGCAAGCCAAGGTCAGTACCTGAGAATAAGACAACTGCAACATAGGTTCTGGAACTAAAAAACATGGGACCAGCACAGGTCAGCAAAGCTAAAGCAATGACCCAGTGTCTGGTTTGTGGGAGAGGCCTTGTTGAATTCATCAGAGAGACCCACAGATTGGATGAAGCTGATGAGCAACTCCCTGCCTGCTGTGGCTCAGTGGGAAAAGGGATAGACAGTAACGTTTGAGCAATACTGAACATTACCTTCTGAGCCAAGTGAGAAGTCTATAGAGATCTATTCAAATTGGGCTTTCACAAGAGCAATTTGATTTGCGAGTAGGTCACAGAAGAGCGGTGGGTCGGCTCATGCGCTTGTCACTACATCACAATGCTTCAGGCTGCTGATTAATTTAAGTTTGAATGTTTCAGTGTGATAACTTTTGCACACACACACGATCTCTGTTTGTAGATTGGTTCAGACACATGATGCAGTCACATGTAGGAAGAGCATGGAGGGCATTATAGTACAACAGAGAGACAGATTGCTAGGTACGTGAAGTATTGAGTCTTGCGGTTTCTCTCCTTGGCTATAGTAAAGCTGCCTATACACTCTGTGATTCTTGCATGCCGTTTTAGACCTAAATGGATGTAGATTACAGTAGTGCTTGGGACCAGAAAGACCACTGGTCTCCATTGGAGATGGATGGATTGTAAATGCATCTGACTGTGCAATATTCATTGGAACGCAGAATGTGGTCCTGGTGCCCTGTAGAATCAAGCTGTTCAGCTATAGTGCCAAATGGCTGTATCTTTCAGATTTGGCTAGATATATGTATGTCAATTACTAAATCTGACATCTGGTAGGGAAGAGAAATCATAACTGTATGAGGGCACTTTTTTGTGGTTTAATATATTTCTATGGTTTTTTTCACTTTACATATATGCCTTTTGGATCTTTTCATCATCATCATCATCATTTATTTATATAGCGCCAGCAGATTCCATAGCGCTTTACAATTGGGAGCAAACAGTAATAAAACAATACTGGGTAATACATATATACATACAGAGAGGTAAGAGGGCCCTGCTCGCAAGTTTACAATCTATCTTTTTTAATGGAAAAACTGAATAAGGTCTAAATATGAACTTTCTTTTTAAACTATGGTTAGAAATTATAGATGTTAATCATAGTTTCATCAATTGATCGAACATAGATCCTGCCACAGATCAATTTTACCACACAGGTATACTGTCATCTTCCGACCACATTTTCCATCTTTGCCAATAATAATACAATTTATTCTAATCAAATCTATCTGGTATAATACTTTTTTATGGTACACATTTGCAGGCTAAGTTGCCCAATATGGCAGTGTGTGTGAACAGTTTTTCTTACGACAATTCTACAATGGCTAAAATGTGTCACTTTCTTTGTGTGATTGATGTGACATTCACCTAGCACTTGGATTATAATTTGACTTGTAAGGGATTTCATGGAGGAGGGATCTATATCTACTCATTAGCAAAGTTGTCAATTTCTGATTGTATAGAAACAAAAGCAACAGGTAAAGCTGGGTACACACTACACGGTTTTCGTCCAATAATTGGCTCAATCAGCCGACATACGATTGCTCGTTCAAAAGTCGGGTCAGTGTGTGTAGTGACACGATGGTCGAAAGTCTGCCCAAATGGATGATTGTCGCCTCATTTGGTTGGTCAACCGTTAAATATTTTCGTTCCAATTTCGTTTCCATTGTGTAGTGTGTATAAGTTTCCGACCGATCCACAACAGTGAGTACGAAATTACAGTCATTGTTCACGACAACATGGCTCTAAAAAGTCGCTAAAGGGACATCCGCTCTTCCCTTTATCGTCCTAAACAAGGCTAGTGTGTATGCAGTCCATGGACCGAGCGATCGGACCATCGATCGCATGTAAAATCGCTCGGCATGAAAAGTTGGTTGAAATTTCTGTAGTGTGTACCCAGCTTAACCCTTACATTGTTATACTCATCAACAGAAGGTCAGATAAGAACAGTGACAGAGTTGTGACAGTATGTACTGAATCTTGAGGAATACAAGTTGTATTTCAGCTTCAATTATGACTCAAATAATCTGTATCTATTTTACATGTTAGCTGCAGCCTCCTTCTGCCTGCATGCACTTAGCCTTAATAATTAACCCAAGGCTGTTCTTCTGCATTGTGAAAAAATAAGTTTGCTTAAACACGAGCACAAAAGCATTATATATATATATATATATATATATATATACTCATATATATATATATATATATATATATATATATATATATATATATATATATGCACATGCAAGTAGGAAAGCGCCTATGAGCGTCAGCGGAACTTTGGCAAACCGTCAAATCACGAGCGGTTCACTATTGCTGGCGATTGTCATCATCATCATCCACTATTTCTACCTGTCTTTGACCACCCGCAAATAATACGGCTTAAACAGGCATATATGCGTCTGTGTCCCAGTCTACCTCTGTTCTCAGTTGCGCAAACACGTCTTTACTGTTCTATATTTGTAAATGACCTAGGTGCAGGTGTAAGACTTTATAACACCTCCCCCACACCTGCATTCCTGTTATTTGGCTAGTTCCACAGCTGCTGTGAAAGAATAATTGTATTGACTTTGTCTTATTGTAGTAGACACGCGCCCACTTTTGTATTCATAGCTTCACCTGTCTAAACACTGTCTATGGATGTTCTGTGTATTGGGAAAATATGTTTTCTAATAGCATGCTTGCATTGTGGAAGATAAACATTTTTTTTTTTTTTCATCACACTGAGCTTTCCATATGGTGTAAGCCATTGTCTACTATTGTGGGTCTGTTTTTAGGCAGTATCACTATACAGTGCACTGGAAACAACTCGTTGATAAGAAATCTGTGGGAGAGGAATTTTGGTGCTGGCTCTATACAGAAGGTGTTGATGGGACAGGCGATAAATAATGATTCTGCCTTTGTGCTTTTAGGTTTTGCTTCCCTTGGAAAGCAGATGGGCTGCAGCAGATCAGTGGGTCATGTTGTGTCACACCATGATATAAAGTAAGAGGATGCTGGTGAATGAAGGTCTTCATACCCTCTCATTCCCTGTTGCCTCTATGCTCATGTTAGGTCACTTCCCACCATTAATAAAAATGCCTGCCAAAAACGACTTAGCAGTTACAACATAGAGATCCATCATTGGAGAACTGGATGTCAAAGCCTTACCTCTCGATTACAAAATCAAGCCCAAAATCCCACCCATTAGCACCCACAAGTGTTCTCCATTGAGACATCTCAATCATTTAGTTATGTCATATGTATAGTACAACAATCAATACACTATTACTTCAGTCACTGCACAACTGTCCGTTGTACAATGATCTTTCAAACAACTATTGCCCCACAGACAGCACCACCCCTGACCCAAGTATCATTAAACAAAATGACCAGTTGTAGAACTCCCAAACTCTTATAATATATCATAACAACAGTATAAATACCAAACAAAATATATGACATATGACAAATATACAGTGCCGCATTTTTATAACCAGTTTAAAATAAATTGTCTGCCTTTATACATTGCCATGCTAGAAGGGCCTTTCACATAGGGTAGTGTAAGTGGTATACAGTGGTTTTGAAGCTGTGCATTGTTTTACTTGAATTTCCCATTCTCTAGTATATAAGTATGCCAGTAGCTCTTATTGAACTATGTCTTAACTTTGCTACTGAGCTTTTTGTGCAGCATAACGATATTAAGGGTAGAACAATCTGCAGAGAAAGGTATAGTCATTGTAACCAGTGCCCACTTGTCTGATGTACATTAATAGTTCCCTCCGTGGCAGGCCTAGGTGTTGTGGCCTTGTGGGCTGGATCCAGGTGTGATTCTTCTTTTCTCTACCCCCACTCGTCCCTTTACTTTTATGCTTTAGTTGTTTCTTTCCCTGTTGCTCGTTTTCTTATATTTTGTATTTGGGATTTTTTGTGTGAAAGATCCTCTTCAATAAAGACTAATATTGCAATGTATGATCAATGTGATACCGAATAACCTTATCTCCTGCAGAACCACATTACCCATTAGTTTGATTAATCACTTTTATGTTGTGTATGTTGCTCTTATGGGCTTTGTTGTTATTACTTTGTCCACAATAACAAAGACTTTTTGCAATACTTACTATGTAAATAGAGCAACATAGCTTCCAGGAATAAAGATCTCTATTATATTGTGAACATCTTTTTTAAACATACATAAAAAGGCGTTTATTACATAATATTTCAGTGTTTTCAAACTTAACCTATTATTCTTTCAAACTAAGCCTCTCTTA